>NW_002987242.1:0-7845 GCF_000006295.1 Pediculus humanus corporis | reverse complement strand
TTAAAAATAAAGTAAATTTCCAAAGGGGTTAAGGGGGGGGGGGGGGGGGGTTTTTGGGATTTTTTTCAAAAAATTTTGATCCCAAAATTTTTTTTTTTTTTTTTTTTTTTTTTTGTCCGAAAAAATTTTTAAAAACCCCTTCTTGTCCCCTTACCTCGGGTTGGGTGCTAAAAAAAATTAATTTTTTTTAATAAAAAAAAAAAAAAAAAAAAAACAATACAAAAAAAAAAAAAAAAAAAATTCACGACCATAAACAAACGACATTTTTTTTTTTTTTTTTTTTTTTAACAATGGATTTTTTTTTTTTAAAGAAAATATCAGCTGAAATTTTATGATATATATTTTTCAGTTTTTCAATCATGCATTATTATTATTATTATTATTATTATTATTATTATTATTATTAAATAGGCTTTGAATAAACTATTAAAAAATAAAATAAATTAAAAGCCAAGTCAAAAATTAAAATAAAAAAACCCCTTTAATAGTCCCATTTTATGCATGTTTTGTAAACATTGTATGAAAAGTATGAAACCACCATATATTGTATGCAAAAATTTAAATGCAATCTCCAAGTGTTCTCATATAAAAAAAAAAAAAAATAATAATAATAATAATAATAATACTGATAACACTGATAAAGTGAGAAAATATTACAAAATCCAATGTTAATAAAATATCTCTTATAAAGAATTTCTTTCTATTTGTAGAAATCGTAATATCCATCTTGTACGGTTTTTTATTTTTTCTTTTTGAACAAACAGAAATTTAAAAATAAAATAACTAAATATACATTTTTTTTTACATATACATACACTTGCACTTCCATCTAATGTAGTTTTAAATGCAAGACTAAAACATTGGTTATTGAAAGAAAAAAAAATAAAAATAAAAAATAAAAAAAAAATGAATTTATGTATGTTTTTTCTGAGCTCTTTTTATGCATTGTAAAGGCACTTCACAATTTGGATTCGCATTTAAACAATTCTACTCATGGTTTTAGAACACAAACTTTAGCATTTTTGTCAAAAATTCAATCGAAAGGAGCAGTAGACAAATTCACACATAAACTATTTTAATGACATTTTTCAAATTTTAAGGATTGAAACAATTTTTAGAAAATGCTTTCAAACAAAAAATGAAGAAAACAAAATTAATAATTCATCATGGTTAGTATAAAAGTTATAAAAAAAAAATTATATGATGGATATTAAACTCGAAATAATATTTTCAAATAAAAATTATACATATTGGCGCACACCCTCCCCCACCCCCACATTTTACACAAATGGACAATTAAGTTTAAAAAAAAAAAAATTCACATTCCTTCTCTCCATAAGTTACAATTTTAAGGTTTTCAAATATTAATCATTACTTATTTACATTTTTTTTTTTTTTTGTCAAATACCATACAGGAATTTTTCTAAATAATAATAATAATAATAACTACTAGTTCAAAGCAAAACATAATATATAGCAATGCCAGATGCTCTATATTTTTTTTAGATTTTTTTCTAACGCCTATGATACGGTATGGTTAAAACTAAAATAATATTCAAATTATAAGTTTATTATTGCAACATTTAGAAGATGATATCAACTAACATATATGTAATGTGTATATACTAACTACCACGTGAATGTGATGAATAAATCTAAAAAGACGTTCCAGGGCCGTCGAGGGCCTAAATGGAGTTAAAACAAAAAAAAAAAAAATCAAATATTTTGTGTTTTATACATGCACCTTAGAAAAATTTTCCGTTTAAAAAGGCAGGCAACGTTTGTATAATATTAAAAAATTACACAGCCTTGAATTTCAACAACAGGAAAATTCCCGTTTTATTAAAAATTTTAATAAAAATGGATGCCACACAACAACTCGGAAAGCATATAGTATTCCTACGACGCACTCACGTCGCCGTCGGCCTTTTTATTCAAACATTAAACAAACACCAAAAAGAGGGGAGGGGGAGAAAAAAAAATTATGATTAATTAAATACCTTAAAAATTACTTTTTTTTTTTTTTTTTAAATAGAAAAATTAATAACGCGGCGATGATATTATGGTTATGTACATAAAAATAAAACAACTCATCAAACACCGAACGACGCCATATTTTACAAAAAATAAAATTTTACATTGTTAGGCAGGTGGCGGAAAAGTATTACTAACAATATTATTATTATTATTATTATTATTTCAGTAAATATTAATTGCACAATATAGGAAATTTTTTTTTAAAGAATTATTTGGGGGACCAGTTGTAATGAACCACGTGTACAAAAATGCCCCCCCCCCCCAAAAACCATTATTTTCAAACCCCAGAATTTTTTTTGTATTTTAAATAAATGTTTTTTTTTTTTTTTTTTAAAAAAAAAAAAAAAAAGAAATTTTTTTTGATTTTAAATTATTTGAGAATAAAATATTTAATGAGTAATTATTGACTAAAAATGGGTCAAAAAATCTTACCGGATGCTGTTGTGTAATGCAGAATTTCGTTGGACATAAGCCATTTGGGACTGTGGGGGCAGACCGCCATGATCTAAATGTACTACTGAAGGTTGTACTGCTTCCATAATATCGGTACAAAAAACTGCCCTCAATGGGGGGCCCCAAAATTTTCAGCCCCGCCACGATCAATTATTAACACAAAACACCAGAAAAACAATTTTCACTTTTTTATTTTTTTATTATTAATTTAAAAAAAAAAAAAAAAAAATTTTTTTTTTTTTTTTTGTAAATTGAAAATTATTATTTAAAAACCTTAATAAAACTTTTTCAAGACATTTTTGATGATAGAAAAAAAAATATTTATTAAAAAAAAAAACGTAGTATCACTTTTTTTCATTCGAGTACGACTCGATATTTATTAGTTATTTATTTACGCACAAAAAAGTATCACCAGACTTTATTTTAAAAAAAATGAAGTAAAAATTATTTTCGTTTTACACGCACAATTCTTTAAAAACAATTATTTATAATAATAATAATAATTATAATCCAATCACAAATTTAAAAAAAATTTATTAAATTTTAGTTTTCTTTAGAGAGAGAGATAAAATACGAATTTTCATGAGTCGCCATATTGAAGACGAACCAGAGGAGTGGAAGAATAACGGTTCACGTACTTGTAACTCATTTTTTCTATTTTACGGATTGTTATCAGAGATTTACGCTTACGCATTTTTTTTTTCCCTATTATTATTTATTCAATTAATATATATATTTATTTTTTGTTTCGTTAATTTAAAAACGCCATTTCGATTAAAAACAAACAATTTTTTTCCCCGAACTCGACTAAACCACGCCATACTCGAAAATAATATATATTTATATATGTATATATATTAGTCTAATAAAAATTAAAAGAAAAAACACATTATTTTCACAATAAACTAAAAACTAATTTATTATTATTTTCATCGCGTTGATTATAAAAATAAGAAAAAAAAAACATGGATTCTTTTCGAAAATTTTCAAAATAAACGATTCCCCTGCAACATATTTTTTGGAATATAACAAAAAAAATAAGCCAAGCCAGAATGCGGTGTTGCCAAGTCTACACTTGCGATACACGTTTCTAATTTGTTTTCCATTTTTTTTTTTTTTTTTTTTTTTTTTTTTTTTTGTATGGCTGGTTTTGTGTTGACGCTTCACAAAAGGTATGTATCTCTTCCAGCTGGTCGCGTTACCGAGAAGTTTAACGCCACGAACACACTTTCAATTTTTATATTTTAAAAAAAAAAAACTTAAAACTTAAAATTATTTAAAAAATTCACAATTATTAAAAAGTTTTTTTTTTTTTTTTTGAAAAGCAAAGTCATTGAACCATCGAAAGCCTAAAAATCGTAGGTTATTTTATGTTCGTATTTGAAACGAGTCAAACAAGAAACGAGCTGTAGGCTTGCAAACAGGTTTGGGACGAGTCCATGTGCGATCGAATTGGGGGTGGCCGTACGGCATCAATGGGTGCCCTGTAAGAGGAGAAGGGAAAAGAGGAGGGGAAAAGAAGGAAAACGTTTTGCTTCGGGGCAGAAATCAGACGCATTTTAAAAAGCAATTCCTGCTGCTTCCCGTTCTTTTTTCCTGGAAAACTTCGATCCAACTTTTTTTTTTTTCCCCGATAATATTTATTTCGAAATTATAATTTTTAGAAAATAATTTTGTGTACAAAAAAAAAAAAAAATAAAAATTACTTTAAATTCTATTACTCCTAATCAATTTTAATAATTATCAAGGAAAAGCAAATAATCAGAAATAATAAATTTATTTTAAAAACCCTTATTATTATTATTATTATTTTCTTCTAAATTTTTAATTTTAAATTCGTTTAATTTCTTTTATTTAATATGTATATAACTTCAAAGTGAAATGATAAAATTACCTTTATAATAATATTTAATGATAAATATTTTACAATTAATTTGTGCTTTTTTTTTTTTTAGGTATTTCATTATAATGATAGAAAGTAATCAATTAAATAAATTTATTTGTTAATAATAATATCATTTTAAAATAATATATATATTATAATATAAAATAAAGAGAAATCTTTGTTATAATTTTTTTTTCTTTCTCTATGGATAATTATAACAGTAGCGGTTTTAAAAATATTTTTTATTCAATTTAGAACTTCAGTATGTGAATCCTCATGAGAGCCAACCCCTCTCTGCCCTCCCCTCTTCTTTTATCTTCCTTTTCAGTGTTGCCAAGTTGTCGCAAAAGAGCCTTTGCACAGATAATGTTTCTAGTAATGGTCCCTTGGAAAATTAATTTTTTGGATTTAATTTCTTCACTGCCTACAATAAAATGTATATAATTTCACATATATATTATTTTAATATAATGATAATAATTTTTACCATTAATATTTAATTATTACATTTTTTATTGAATAAAAACCCTAAATAAACAATAAACTGTTTTTGCAGTGTACAATTATTAATTGAATTAATAACTAATTCACATACCTCTTACATTTTATGTTAAAACAACAACATTTTTAATTTCAATTTATTCAAAATGAATAAATATATTTATAATTTTATAAATTTATACTTATACTTTTTATGTAGTTAAAATAAAAATTTATTTGACATAAAAAATGTAATAAAAAAAAAAAAAAAAAAAGAAAAACTTTAAAATAAGTGAAAAATCAATATTGGTATTTAAAAATAGATTTTATAAGAATGTAGCAATATTTATATTTATAACCCTCTACAAATAGGAGGTATACCTGAAGAAAAGGTCAAATAGGTTTTAGGTAATACAAAAAATTTTTGTTTTAAAATAAAAAATAAATTTTTATGGTTTTTTTTAACAAAAAATAATTTTTTTTTTTTTTTTTTTTTTTAGAAAACTATATAAAAAGAACATTAAAATTATAAATTTGATAATATTTTATTACCTTTTTTAAAATAAATGTTATCTAATATATATATTTAATGGATTAATAAAAATTAAATTTAAAAAAAAAAAAAATTAATTTTTTTAATACTTAAAATAAAATTTTCTAAAAATTAATTTGACATTAATTTATTAAAAAAAAAAAAAAAAAAAATTAAAACTGTTTATGTTTTGGAAGTTTTTTTTTTTTTGAAAAATTATAAATATAAAAGGGTTTTATTTATTTAAAAAAAATTATTTTTTTTATAATAAACATTTTTTAATCCTGTAAATAATTTACATATTATGAAAACATGGAAAATTAATAATTTACATAAGGAAATGGAAAAAGTAATTTAAAAAAAAAAAAAATACATTCAAATATGAAATATATGTTTATAGAATATTTGTATAATAATATTTTATAAAATAAATATTAAAAAAAAAAATTATTTTCATTATTTTTTATATGTACCTGATATTAACAAAATAAAAAAAATTAAAAAAAAAAAAAAAAAAAACAGGTGCAATAAATGTCCTGGTTTAATGAAATGTATATTTATATAATTGAATTTGATGTCGGCCATTTTGAATTTTTTCATAGAGTGATGGTAACGCTTCTGCGTGACATCCTTGAACTAATCAGTTCTTATTGTGACTTTGGGCTTGGAGTTGTTTTTTCAAGTAATTCCTAAATAAAAATTTTTTTTTCTTTTTTTTTTTATAAAAATTAATTTCGGGTTTAAAAAAAAAAACAATAAAATAATGAAATTTTAATTAAATTATAACTCGAATTTTATTTATTCATAATTTAAATATTATGATGTCTTTGATGCATTTATATGCATAATCGTTAAAATCCACTTTATTTTTTCTATGAAACTACTTGTAAAAATTCCTGATAAAAAAGATTATTTTTAATAAATTATTATTTAAAAAAATAACTTATTAAAATTAAAGTGCTTTATTTATTTATTTATGTACACAACGAAACTATTGAACCATATTAATTAAATAAATTTTTGGGTTTTTTTTAATCATGTTATGAATTATTATTATTAACCACATTATTAATTTTAAAAAAAATATAATAAATAAAGATATTAATTTTATTAATTAATATTTGATTTTATTACTTGATGAAGCATTTGCAAGTTTTTTTTTTTGCTTCGGGTGGGAAATTTGTTTTGCTTTCGGTTATAATATAACTTGTTCAAAAATTATAATTTTTACATTAGGAATCTCGTTTTTAATTTTTTTTTTTTTTTTTAAATAAAAAGCTAGGAGTTTTAATAGAAAATAATTTATTAATTATGTATTTTTTAAATAATTTTTTTTTGTAAAACAAAAGGGAAAGTTTATGTAATATTGTTTGTAAAGGTGTTATTTATTTTAAAATTTATTGGCTTTCAACAAGATTTCCTCTCTCAAACCAAGATGGCGTCATTGACAAACATTCAATCAATTGAAACTAAACATTATTTATAAAGTAAATTTAAATATCATTTAATAACATCAAATGATAATTAAATATTTTTTTTTTATATCAAATCAAAAAGTACTACGTCTTAAAAAAATAAAATAAACCTAAATTTTTAAATTATTAGAATTCATTTGAAAAAATGTGTGAGACTTGATTTCATTTGCATTTAGAATTATTTAAAATGGTATGAAAGTTTTATTTGTTTTAAATAATAAAAATAATAATAATTATTAATCATTTTTAAAATAAAATAATATTTGGTATGTTCATTGACAATGAAGAGTTTTTTTTTTTTTTTTTTATGCATGACTTTATTATTGTTTGATAACAAAAAGAGATTTTTTTATTAATGATAATATTATATTTCATTAATTAATTAATTAATGACAATTGATCTTATTTTATTAATAACCATTATTTTGATCTCATTCGAGTTAATTAATGAGAACAAATAAATAAATAAATAAAATATATTTTATATTTACTACTTATTAAATTTTTTTTATTTATCTCTCTATGAAAACTTAAATTTTACAATTGTTATAAAAAATTCTGATTGCAAAAATAAATAAATAATAACAATAAGAGGGAAAAATGTGTGGGATTTTTATAATAAAAAACCTGAACAAGTTTTAACTAATAAAAAAAAACTAATATATGTAATTTTTAAAACAAATTAGTTAGTTAGTTATTTAAAAAAGGGCCTTATTTACCTTCAATTTTATTATTAGAAATATTATTATCATTTAATAATTTTTTATCCAAAACAACTTGTTTAACTAATAAAAATTTTATTTTTATTTAAAAAAAAAAAAAAAAAGTTTTTTTTTTGCAAAGTATTTTGATCACATCAACTGTTTTCTCTTCTTCTTAGTATTCATTAATCTTATTATTATTATTATTATTATTAGTATCATCATTTTTATTAGGAAAGCCTTTGATTCGCCCTAGTTTTAAATAACATCTCACAAAACCAT
>NW_002987243.1:37815-39010 GCF_000006295.1 Pediculus humanus corporis | reverse complement strand
TTTCGCACATGTTGATAATTTTTTTTTGCTTTATAGCAATAACGAGTAATCATCTCTATCGATTAAAAACAAAAAATTTTTCATTTTTACGAGGGACTCAACGATCGACCAATCAGAAAAAAGATTTTTTAACCGTCATTTTTTTTTTTTTTTCATTTTCGAAAAATCGTAACTTTCGCATAACAAAAAATAAAATATTCAAATGCATTTTCTTTAGATTAGAAAACGCGCGAAATGTATTAATAATAATAATAATAATAATAAAAAGGAAAGTTTAATTAAATTAAATTTTTAATGAATTTATGAAATTATCAAGATTCGAGCCCGAAAAAAAAGGGAAAAAAATTTATTATTAGTTTATTTTTTTACGATTTTTAATTTTCTCAAAATAGTTTTTTTTTTTCTTCTACTTATTTCTTAAATTGATAATTTTTTTTTCGAAATCCTCTCCCCTCCCCTCCCCGTGGTTATTTTTAGAAAATGGGTGGTGGGGAGGGAAAGGAGGTGAGAAAAGAAAAGAAAAGAAAAAAGAAATTTCTAAAAAATTTTTTTTTTTTTTATTTTCAAAAAAATCGATTCGGTAATAAAAAACGAAAATTTCTTTATTATTATTATTATTAATATTATTATTATTATTATCCCGTTACGTTCGAGGGTAAATTTTTGAATTTTTTTATATAAAATAAAATAATAAAAACGTCGCGTCGCGAACGGATCGGATAAAAAGGAAAAAAAAATTAATTAAATTTATTCCGGTGAGTCGATTTCATATATATATATATATCTTGTGACCTTTGACCTTATTTTATCAAGTTAAAATTTTTTTTTTTGGATAATCCAGACGGTAAAAGAAAATCTTTGAATTTTTCGTGTGTGCGTGCGTGTGCGTGTGAGTGCGTGTCAGGCAAAATTAAAAACGACTCACAAAAATTGTTTAAAATTTTGATGACGTCATTTGTATTTAACGTCAGAGAGAGAGTGAGAGAAAATTAAAGTAATTAAGTCGTGTAAAATTACGAGGTTTAATTTCTTTTTTTTTTTTACACGACCGCCATTTTTTTTCGGGGGGGGGTAGTTTTAGAAAAAAAAAATCAATATCGATCAATTTAAAAAAAAATTTTCTAATCGGCTTTCTTTTTTTTCGGTGATAATTCAATTAAGGGGGAGGGAAAAAATTTTTTCACTTAAATTTTTT
>NW_002987243.1:36628-37438 GCF_000006295.1 Pediculus humanus corporis | reverse complement strand
TTTTTTTTTCGCCCGTCATCGACATCTTCGACATCGTCGTCATTAAAAATATTGTTGCTTTTTATTAAAATTCTAAAGAATTTTCTAGAGATTTTACTATCACAACAACTATTTATAAAATTATTCTTTTCAAACATCAACTAAATAATATATGTATATATAATATTGAAAATTTAACAAAAACCTAAAAAGTTTTTAGTAAAATTAAATTTTCACCATATTGAATTGTAACAATGAAAAGCAAATGGTTATACGCACACGCACGCACGCACACACACACAAACACACAATACATATTTCACGTCATTATTATTATTACTATTATTATAATTTTATTGAAAAGATTTATAAAATTGTTTTATGTCAAACGCTAACATGATATTGCACATGAATGATGTTTATATTTAATAACAATAATAATAATAATAATAATAATAATAATAATTTATGTCGAAACGTTAAAATTTTTTTTTTGTATGTTTCGACACGAAAGTTTTTTTTGTTTTTTTTTTTTTACCCCAAAAATATTTCATTCGGTTTTTAAATTTTATTTATTTATTTATTTGTTTGTTTGTTTGTTTGTCGTATCGATTTTTGTTTGTTTTTTATTGATTTTTAAAAATGTCGCTGGCAACAACAAATAATAATTAACAATTAAATAAAAATCGTTAAAAAAAAATTTTTTTTTTTAACGAATGCTTTTTTAATTTTTTAAATAGTTATTAAAAATATTTCCAATGAGAAAATTGTTTTTTTTTTTTTTTGTTTAAAGTGTATGTTGGCAACATTTATAAAACAAAAAGTTATTGT
>NW_002987243.1:31385-36350 GCF_000006295.1 Pediculus humanus corporis | reverse complement strand
TATTATTGTATTGCGTTCTCGAATCCGATGTAAATTAAGAACACACACAGAATTTTCTCTATTCTAGAAAAATTTCAAATTCATTATTAGAATTTAATTATGAATTAATTATCATTATCATCATCGCCTTTTTTTTTTTAACGATTTTGATAATAAAATAAAAAAAGAAAAAGTTTAAAAGTCGAAGTTTAAAAAAAAAATCATACATCGCTGGAGAAAAAAAAATCCAGGGAAAAAAAAAAGGTTGAAAAAAAAAAAATTGAATGGAAATGACATTTCCCTTAGGTGGCCAAAGGAAAATCCGGGTAGAGAGAAAAAAAAAATAAAAATAAATAAATAAAACGAAACGTTTCAAAAAAAAACCTATCATTATTATCATTATTATTATTATTATTTGAAAATATCAATCGTCGAAATCGTCGTCGAAAAAAAGAAGTGAAAGGAAAAAAAAAAAAAAAATAACGACGTTCTTTTTTTAAATTGAAAATTGTTTTCACTCGTTTACTTCCGGTTTTTTTCGTTTTTTTTTAAACTTTAACCGTCGGCACGTTTACTAAAGAAGTCGTTAATAATAATAATAATTTTTCAATTGATTTTTTATACTACGCAAAATAATTTATCAACTTTTAAAATTTAAAATCAAAATGGCGTCGATACGACGACGACGTTTTTACATTATTCACTCACACACGACGGATTAAAAAAAAAAGAAAAAAGTAATAATAATGGCGGATGGAAAAAGTTAACGATAATATTATTATTATTATTATTATAAATTATTTAATCTTTTTTTTAATATAATTAAATTAATTAATTAATTAATTAAAATTAGCGAGGTTTTTTTTTTGGGGTAACGGAAAATTTGATGTTTTTTTTTCATTCTCGTTCCACGTTTTCATTTCCCGCGTTTTTTTTTTTTTTTATTCGTTTGTTTATCTTTTGCAGTGTGTTTAACATGCGTAAAATTTATAACGACGTGATTATGAGCGTATCATTGAAATATTAATGTAAAAAAAAAATTTTTTTTTAAATTCTGGAGAAGAGAAAAAAAAAGTTTGGAATTTAAAATTTAATTCTTTTCACAATGAAGTTCGTTAGTGTTTAAAAATAGTTTGCCAATTTTTTTTTTATGTTTTAAGGAAAAAAGGGTTTGATTGCAAATTAAATTAAATTTAAGTAAATGAATGTTTAAAAAAAATTTTAATTTAATTTTTAGTTTTAATTGAAAATTAATTAATGGTTTTAAAACAAAAAAAAAAATTAAAATTAAAATTGATTTTTATTGTTAGCTTATGGGAAAAAGATTAAAAAAATTTTCATTTCATTAAATTTCGTTTTATTTTTAACGAACTGCACGCCGCCATTTGAAAATTCAAAAAAAAACGTTGAATTTTATGCAACGTACATGGTGGGATTATTGAAAAATTTCAAATTGTAAAAAAAAAGGAAAAAAAAATTGAATTTCATAAATCAATTTAAGTTTTTTATTATTATTATTATTATTTTACGTTCCGAAACAAAAATAATAATAATAATAATAATACTTAAATTTTAAAAAAAAATAATCAATATAACGAAAAATTTTTTATTGAATTTTCTTTTCTTTTTTTTTTTTCAAATATTGTTTTTCGTTACCACTCGATATAATTAATTTCAAAAAAAAAATTTTTAATTAAAAACTTTTACATTTATTAAAATAATTTTATGAAAAAAAAATAATAATAATGATAAATTTTTATCAGAACATTCGCTATATATATTTTCGCGTAACGAATATTTGAAGAAAATTTTTTTATTTTATTATCCCATAAAGTAAACATTAAACTTAAACCATTAACGAAATTTCCACAAAAAAAAAAAAAAAACGTTTTCCGATCATTTGTCTATTAGGTAAATAAGTGTTTAAAAATTTTTTTTTCAAATCTTTTCTTCCGTTTTCACTTCCGCTCTTTTTTTCCTTCCCCCCCCCCGTCACTTTTCTTTCTTAATTTTCTTTCTTCTCTTTCGTTTTTACCTCATTAATACGTCATAATTTAAATTCGTTAAAAACGCCAAAAACAAACATTGAAAAATTCCCTTCGGGAATGATTTCTTGTTTAAATTTCTCTTTAAATTTATATATACATTAAAAATATTGTTGCTCGTCGACAACATCATCATTATCATCATTACCATCATCATCATCATCATCATTATCATCATCATTATCGCAATAAAATCAAAATGTCGAATTCATTTGGGTTCGTTCTTTACTTTTTATGAATATTTATTCTAATAAAATCTTTCAAAATGGAGTCATATAAAAAGGGAAAAATATTTGCGGGGAATTTTTTCCCCTGAATATTTACACGCAAAGAATTATGGGTAAAAAAAAGTAAACAATTAAAATATAAACGAAACGTTAACAGGGAATTTTTTCCCCTGAATATTTACACGCAAAGAATTATGGGTAAAAAGAAAAGTAAACTATTAAAATAAAAACGAAACGTTGGCAGGGAATTTTTTCCCCTGAATGTTTTCACGCAAAGACTTATGGGTAAAAAAAAAATTACCTATTAAAATAAAAAGGAAACGTGTAGTGTACAGATGAGAAATAAATTTAAAAGCATCACGAACGTAAAAAAAAAAAATTTTTTTTTTTTTAGAGAGCGCCATTTTTTTTTTTTTTTTTATGAATTACAGCGCTGCTATTTTTTTTTTTACGGAAAGCTATAAATGGGTAAGAATAGTTTTTTTTTTTTCCTACATTTATTTTTTATGTTTTCTTACGAACCAGATATTAAATATTGAAAAGTGAATCTGTCCATGACAATTTTCTATTTTTTTTTTTTTTTTTATCTGGAAAAAATTTTTTTTTTTTTTTTTTTTTCAGTAAAATTTTTTATACCGATAAATTTAAATTTTTTTTTTTTTTCGTTCGGATTTGTGTTGGAAAAAAAACGACGATGATGATAATAATAATAATGATAAAAGAAGCATTTGGGAAACGTTGTATAAAAAATTTAAGTTTTAAAAATTTTATTTACACTAAATTTTTCCAAGGGTCAGGTTTCATGGAAAAAAAAACCCTTTTTCAATAACTGGAATAAGGAAGACGGTGAGAGAGAGAGAGAGAGAGAGATGGAAAATTTTCTTTCTTCGGTTATTGAATAAAAAAAAAAAAAAAATGCAAAATTATTTTTTACCGATAAAATCGAATATAATAAAAGTAAAAATTTCCGGTTTTTTTTTTTTTTTTACTTTTAAAACAAAAAAAAAACAAATTTGATATTTTATGACTTATAAAAAAAGGAGAAAAAAAAGGAAAAAAAGGAAAAAAAAAGGATTTTCTTTCCTTTTAAGGATTTTGACAGTTATTAAATATTCTTTTTGAATTTTTTTTTCGTTTTCTCCTTTTTTTTAGCCTCCTCCCCTCCCTCCTTTCCCTCCTTCCCCTCCCTCCTTCCCCTCTCCGTTTTTTTTTTTTTTTTTATTATGAATGTTCTTCATCCAAGATTTTAAATTATTGCAAAAGAAAAAAAAAAGAAATAAAATTTTTTTAAACAAACCAAAAGCGGGGGAAAAGAAAAAAAAATTTAATACAAAATTTTTTATTTTATCTAAAAAACAAAATATTAAAAAAAAAAAAATGAAATATCAATACAATCATATATATATATTTTTTTTTTTCTTCTGCTATATATTTATTTTTTATTCCGACGGTCAAACCGAAAAAAAAATTCAATTTTAACCGATTTATAAAAAAAAAAAAAGAAAAAAAGGAAATTCAAAACCTTTCCAATTCGTTTACAATCTTTTGTTTGTCGGCCATATTTGTTTTTTTTTTTTTTTTTTAAATACAATTATTAAACATCAAAATCGACGAATGACAACATTATTTATCCACACGTACGTAAACAAAAGTTAATGGGAAAATAATAATAATAATAATAATAATGGAAATTTATTTTTAAAAAAACAGCCACGATTATTATTATTATTATTTCACGATTATTATTATACACGATTATTATTATTTCTCCAGAGACGTGGAACGTTTCGTATCTGCGTTAAATTTTATTTTATTTTTTTCCAAAAAAAAAAACATACGTTTCCATCGTTTTTTTTTACATCCTCCCTTTCCCCGACCCCCCAAAAAAAAATTCTAATTGTAATATTTTTATTTAAAAAATGTTCGGTTGGACGTTTGAAAAATTTTCACAGTTAAAAACAACAGCGACAAAAAATTATTATTATTATTATTATTATCATCATTATTTTGTTTTTGTAAAATTACAACAGGAAAAAAAAAAACAGCAAAGCAACTGTAAAAACGGATGTAAACTTTTTTTAAAAAAAAAAAAAAAAATATAAGATGGAGAAAAATAAAAATAGAATAAGGGAAACGAGGAGGGGGTGAAGGGGGTGGGGAGGTGAAAAGGACCGACCGACCAACCGACCAACCGACCGACCGACCGACGACCTTTTTTCGCAACAGCAGCAGCCTTTTCTCGGTTTCGACATTTTTAATTGTTAAAAGAATTTTTGATTTAACCTCTCTTTGCCCCCCGCCCTCCCTCAAAAAAAACTCTTTAATTAATTAAATAAAACAAATGAAATATAATTAAAAATCAAAAGACCTCCCCAAAAAAAAAACGAAAAAAATTTTTTTTTTTCTTTTCGTTTGAGAAAATGCGGTTGAATAATTTTTTTGTTTTTTTCCTTTTTTTTTTTTTTTTGGAAATTGCTGTCGGGGAAAAAATGAAGAAGATGTTTTTTTTTTGGGGGGAGGGGGGGTGAAACAAAACGAAAAATTTACTGGAAAAATGAAAAATGAAAATTTAACGTCAGGTAAAAAAAACAACAGAAAAAAAGAGAGTAAAATTCAAGTTTAGTAATTTTTTTTTTTTTTTTATTGTCAAACGTAAAAATATTATTATTATTATTATTATTATATTAAATTATAAAAATTTGTGAAATAATAAT
>NW_002987243.1:26670-30808 GCF_000006295.1 Pediculus humanus corporis | reverse complement strand
AGAGCGGAAGGAAAAATTCAATTATTTCCATTGACCGAATTCTAATATGTGGTTGAAAAATAAGGAAACGGGGGAGGAAGGGGAAGGAAAGACGAGGAAGGAAGGGAAGGAAGGAAAATTAAATGAAAGAATGATATAATTAAATTTAATATTTCACTCGTTATTATTATTATTATTATTATTATTATTATTATTATTATTATTATTATTATTTCTTTTTTTTTTAAACAAAACAAACCAAACGGGAATAAAAAAAAAAAAAAAAACATGTTTCTGCTGTTGTCGTCATCGTCGTCGTCTTACGTCGTTTGAAATTCAACGACGTGTAAAAAGAAAAAAGTTTTTTTTTTTTTTTTTTTTTTTTTTCCTTCCTTGACAAAGGTGATATACAACAACGCTAAATGGTCAAAATAATAATTTTTATTTCTGAAAGGGTTGTTGTGTTGTTGCTGTTGTTTTTGCTGCTCTTGTTGTTGTTGTTGTTGCTATTTTTCTTATTGTTCTTGTTCCTCTTGTTTCTGCCCTTGTTGCTGTTTTTGTTGCTGTTATTCTTGTTCTTCTTCTTGATGTTGCTTCTTATCGTTGTTGTTACTGTTTTTGTTGCTGTCGTTGTTGTTCTTATTCTTGTTGTTACTGATTTTCTAATTGTTGTTCTTGTTGCTAATATTTTTCTTGTTGTTACTGTCTTTCTTATTCTTGGTGCTGTTGCTATTCTTGTTCTTGTTATACTTTTCCTTTTTTATCGTCATTTAATTTTGTTTAATCTTCTATTACCATTTTCCCAAATATAATAAAAAAATTATTATTATTATTATTTAATTTTACAAAAAATAGCAAAGACGATGCATTACTAAAATTATTTTTAAAAAAAAAATTCACGTACAAATAAATTATTCAATTTTAAAATTTTACTAATAATAATAATAATAATTTATGAAGATTTGATAAGGAAGAACAAAAAAAAAATTTAATTTAAACAAAATAAATAAATAACAAACGAAAAAAAAAAAGAGAAAAAAAATTTTTTTTCCCTCCAGAAAAAAAGAAATAAATAAATAAACAAAAAAATTTTTTTTTTCTTTTCCCTGGAAATTTTCGACTTTAACCGTATAAAATGGAAATGAACCATGAGTGAAGTGGAAAAACAAAAAAAAAAAGAGAGTGAGAGAGAAAAAAAAACCTTTTTTCATAACTCTCACTATACGTACAGGAAGCAGAAGAACTTGATTGATGCATTCGTTATGAAAACACAAACACACACACACAAACAAACAAACAAACAAACAAAAAAAAAAAAATTTTTTTTCTTTCTTTTTTTTTTTTCTCATACGTATATTTTTTTTTTATGTCATTGTTTGTTGTTTGATAACAATAATAATAATAATAATAATAATAATAAAACTAAAAAATTGTTTTTTGACAGCCATATTGATTATAATAAAATCTATTATTATTATTATTATTATTTTATTTAAAGTTTGCATGGAAAATCGAAATACTCTCAACAATCCGACCAATGAGAATCGATCGATTTTTTTTTTTTATTAGATTTTAATGCCAACCTTCCGCCCCCCCCCCAAAAAAAAAAACTTTTTAAAATAATTTAAAAAATTTTCCCCCGTTTGTTGTTGTTTTTTTTACACGAGGAAAAAAAAAAAGTTTAAAAAAAAAAAACAATATTTTTTGGAAGTTAAAATTATCGGATTTAAATTTTTTTTTTTTTTTTTTTTTTGGAAAATCTCCCGGAAGGAGGAACCGGAAGTGGGAAGGGGAAGGGGTAGGGAAAAAACCTTTCAAATAAATGCTTAATGGAAATAATTTATTACCTCGATTCCAATTTTTTTTTTTTTCCCTTTTAGTCGAGGCAACCTGATGATCTTTTCCCCGAAAAAAAAAAATTTATTGCCAATTAATGATTGAAAATAAAAAAAAAAAAAAAAAAAAAAAAAAAAAAATTTTCCCGTAATTTTTAATCTTGTTTTGACGGGGCATTAGAAATTATTGAAAAAAAATTTTTTTTTTGATTTTTTTCCCCTTCCCCTTACTTTTTTTCTTCCTTCTCTTTCTCTCTCTCTCTCATTTTTTTAATAATTAATACACATTTCGTTATCGTTATTAATTGTTGTATTCCATCATCATTATTATTATCATTATTATTATTAATCTCTCTCTTTCTCTCTCTCTCTCTACGTTTCAAGCAGAAGATATATTTTATTATTAATAATAATAATTATCGAAAATAAAAATAAAAAAAAATTTGTAAGACTTTTCCTTATTATTATTTTTTTTATTTTTATTATTTCCAGAATGAAACTCACAGAATAAAATATATTATTATTATTATTATTGATTCTTATCAATACAAACGATAATGATAATTTGATATGGAAAAAAGTAATAATAATAATAGTGTCGGAGTTGGTAAAAATGTATGTGTTAGTAGTGATAATATAGTGCGATCACCGCGTTGAAATGTCTTTTAGTTACCAACATCAATCGAACGATGGTGTCACCGGAGGACACCGAATGCCAACAAACGCGGATAATATACAAAATTCGGATAGTGAAGTGGCTGCACTGTCGGATTTAGAAGATGATGACAATGATGATGATGATGATGATGACGAAGATGATGATGACGATGACGACGAAGATGATGACGAAGTTGAAAACAACGAAGGTAATTTTTTTTTCTAAATTATTTTATCCAAATAAAAATTACGTCAAAAAAAAAAATAAATGGTTGTGGTTGTAGTTGTTGTTGTTGTTGTTTGTTACAAACGTGACGTAGATTTATTATTGTCACTAATTAAAATAAAATGATTGAACAAAAAAATAAAATAAAATAAAATAAAAAATGTCGAGGAAAACGATTTGGAATTTTATTTATTTTTATTTATTTTTTTTTTCTAGAGGTTAACAAACAAACAAACAAACAAACAAACAAGCACGCTAACGATGTTTTTAATTGATAAATTTTTTTAGTTTTTAATTAAATTTAATTAAAAATTTATTTTATTTTTTTTTGCAAACAAACGATTCGTTTTTAAAAAAAAGTTTCAAACACGAATTTAAAAAAAAAAAAAAAATTTAATTTTATCCAAAAAAAAAAGTCGATAATCGATAATCGATCGATAATTTTCTTATATTTATTAACTTAATCGATATTTTATCAATACATGTAAGAATAAAATTAAATTATTAAGAAAACGTAAAATGCCGACATGATTAAAAAGTATTGAATAATTAAATAAATTTAAAAATGGCGGCACTAATTAAAAAGTTTTTTTTTTTTTTTTTTTTTAAAAATTATTCTTAAGGTTTTGGCTTTTTACTTATTTTGTTCGTGGAATTAGAAAACTAAAAAAAAAATCGATATTTCGAAGAGGTAAATTTTTTTAAAATTTAATTAACATTAAATTAAAAATTCTTTTCTTGTCATTTTTCCGATTCGTTATAAAAAAAAAAAAAATTATTTTGTTTTTTTAGTTAGTCTAAAACCACTTTAAAATAATAATAATAATAATAATAATAATAATTTTTTTTTTTTTTAGAAGATGAAGAAGAAGAAGATCTGCCGTATCCAGGTTTTATACCATTTGCTATGAAATACCTGGATCAAAAAACGAGACCTAGGAATTGGTGTTTGGCAATGATAACAAATCCATATCCTTTTATATCGCCTAATTACACGTCAATTTATTTATTTTTTTTTTGGGGGTATGTAATATTTCCCCGAATTCGAGGTAAGTTTTTTTTTTTTTTTTAAATTTGTTTGTTTTTTAAACTTTTCGTAAACAAAAAAATAAATTTTAAAATTTTGTTCGTAAATTTCCCAAACCCAACCCCCTAAAAAAAAAAAAAACGTGGCGAGAACGAGTTGAAAAAGTGGAAGGAAAGGGGGGAGCAAAAAAAATGTGAAAACGATTAAAGATAAAAAAAAAAAAAAAAAACGAATTGATGATAAGGAGAAAAAAAAAAGGTTAAAACTTTGCCCGAAGATATTTGACTAAGTCGAATATCTATTTTCTTTTAACGATTACACGAATATGTTTTATCCCCCTCTCTCCTTTTTTTTTCTATTTCCACGACATTTATTTTCTTTTTTTTTTTTTTATCTTATCGAATTGAATTTATA
>NW_002987243.1:24863-26288 GCF_000006295.1 Pediculus humanus corporis | reverse complement strand
TTTTTTTTTTTTTTTTCGTAAATTATTATATACGAACGTCTAATTTCAAACGAATCACGTAACTGTCACTTATTATCATCATTATTATTATTATTATTTTTTACATGTCGTTTAATTTGATGACACGTTAAAAAAAAAAAAAAATGTTTTCAAAATGTAAAATCGACATTAATCCCTTCCCTCCCCCCCTTTTTTTTTTAACTCTCGTTATCCATATTGTAGCCATTAAAAAAAAAAATTTCTGGATCAGCTATTTAATAACAAAAAAATGATGACGTAATAAGGGGGAATTCCCGGATATGATTAAAAAAAAATTAAATAAATAAAAATTTAAATAAGTAAAAGAAAATTTTTAAAAATGTCGTTAAAATTTATTTTGAACGACGGGAAAATTTATTGGAAAAAAAAAATTTTCTTTCTTTTTTTTTTTTTAATAAAATTTTATTAATTTTAATAAAATAAAAAAAGAAACAAACAAACAGGCTGAAAGTGAGGTTGCCTGCCTGCTTGCCTGCCTGTCTGTCTGTCTGTCTGTCTGTCTGGTTATTTTGATTTGGCAAAGGTTTCTGCCATATTAAATCTATTAGGGAAAAAGGGTTTTGTGCTTTATCCACGTTGATAATTTGTTTAAAAAATAAAATTTACAACCACCGGATAACTTAAAACAAACACAAACAGACAGAAAGAGAGAGAGAGATAGAGAGAGAGAGATAGAAACAATTTTTTTTCCCTTCGAATCCATGGAAAACGACTCGAAAAACAAACAAAATTATTTAAAATTTTTAATTATTTATGCGACGTTAAAACGGATGTTTATGCATTTTGCGCATGCGCAAATGGTGGCAATTTTTTTTGACGAAACTATAGAAATAATAATAATAATAATGATAATAATAATAATTATTATTAAAAAAAAACCGAAATGAAATTCAAGTTGTAAGAGAACATTGAAAAGAATTTTTTTTTTTTCCAAAAAAATTTGTTTGGTTGAGGATGGGTTGGAGAATGGAGAGGGAGGGATGGGGGGGGGAAAGAAGGAAGGCAACAAAAAAAAATTATCCCGATAGAAAATTGAAAAGAATGAAAAAAAAAAAATTTTTTTCTCCGTCGGGATAAAAAAAAAAAAAAAAAAAAAAAAAGATATCAAATTGTACGGTTTCAATCACTTTAAGTGGAGAGATTAAATCCGGGTTATTTTATTATTTTTTATTTTTTTTTTTTAAAAAAAAAGTCTTTCTAAAAACAAAAAAAAAAAAACTTTGTAGTGGCTTTAGAAAAAAGGAAAAAAAGAAAATTTCGTTTTTTTGTCTTTTTTTTTTTTTTCTTCTCGGGAAAGGCAATAATTTATTTTGAGTTTGTTTCGAAAGCTCTTGTTCAAGTTTTACCACCTCACGGAACTGTATAGTAGCATCACATTATCGCCAT
>NW_002987243.1:11049-23416 GCF_000006295.1 Pediculus humanus corporis | reverse complement strand
TTACGTGGGTAACACACAAACACAAACACACACACGAAAAAAGAAAATAGGTTAAACACTAACACATAACCTTATAAACAAATGTGGAATTTTAATTTTTGTATATTATTATTATTATTATTTTGGTAACGGTCTGGAGTCCAGGCACGATCACGTGCATGAATTTTTTTAAATATTCTAATTAAAATAAATTTATTAAAAAAAAAAGTTTTACTGGAAAAATAAAATCCGGACAAGCTTTCAATATTTTTTTTTTATCTTAAGGCGTTTAAAAAAATTTTCCTTTTATTATTATTATTATTATTTCCAACTCAATCGATGATAATTTTTCTTCTGCTTTTTTTTCACCAAAAGAAGAAGAAGAAGAAAAAAAAATCCAATATTTAAAGATAAAATCGAATACGAATAAATAATGAGTTACGAAACGCGAAATTTTTTATTGAAATACCAAAAAAAAAAAAAAAAGAAAAAAGGAAAATTTTCAATGACGTCACACAATTTTCAATAAAAAAAAAAAAAAATTTTTAACCGTTACTTCAGAAAAAAAAAAAAAAACTTATTAGTATAATTTTATCTCGTGAATTTTTTTTTTTTTGAATTCTCAAGAGAATGCGGACTCTAAACATTTCTGCCAACTTAAAGAAAACGAATAACGGTTCCAGGATTTCACAGTCGGTTGGAAAAACAATATTTTTCTCACTATAAACTTTCCCAAGACGGCACCCAAAGGATTAAAAAAAAAAAATTTTCAAGACCGGTTGTCTTATATAAAATCTCAAATTCAACAGATTTCGCCATTTTTTTTTTCTTTTCCTAACGGTTTTTTTTTTTCGTAACGGAAAAATAAATTTTTTTCTACCGTTCGAATTTATATATATATATAACGTAAATTAAATTCCATAGAGTATTAAAACATGTATTATTTAAAAAAAAAAAAATTTTTTTATCTTTTTCCCGTAACAATTATTCAAAAACGAATTCGATTTAAAAGAGAAAAAAAAAACAAAATGGCGGTTTAGTACGATCGAAACAGGTACGCAAACAAACGAAAAAAAAAAAAAAGAAATATTTAAAACGTCGGAAAATATTCATCAGGGAAAAATTATTCGTTGCGAAATTAAAAATTTAGAAACCATCGTGGAACTAACTAAAATAATAAGAAAAATCCGAGTTAAAAAACAAATATGGCGGCCGTCTCAAAGGTAAGACGTAAAATAAAATTTCTTTTTCATTTAACCGTTTATTTTATTTTTAAAAAAAAATTAAAATTATTTTCAGAGCATTACGCAAACGGCATTATTAATGATGATAATAATGATAATAATAATAATAATAATAATAATAATAATAATAATAATAATAATAATAATAATAATAATAATAATAATAATAATGATGATGATGATGATAATAATAATAATAATAAAACTCGACTAATGAGACTTGATAAATGACTTTTTTTTTTTTGGGGGGGGGAAAGGGAGGAAAGTCTTTTGTGATGAATTTATGAAATGAATGGAAAGGAAAAACAACAGCCTTTTTTTAACCTTAAAAAAAAAAAATCAGTGCGTCACAATGAAAAAATATGATGACGTCATGGAATTATTCAATGTGAAACCACCTGAAAAATTTTTTTTTGTTTCTTTTGTTTCGGAAAAAAATTAGGTAAAAAAAATCGAGTTGATGATAATAATGATAATAGATGAAAAGAAAAAAATTTTTTTTTGTGGTTTGATTGTAAAAAAAAGGAAGAAGAGGGAGGGAAAATTTAAGAGCGTAAAGATTTTTTTTATTAATAAATAAATAAAATATACATAAAATAAAATATTTTAATTTGCATCCCCAGGTGTCTTTTTTAAAATTTTTATCGCGGTTATATAAAATATATATACGTGGCAGAGAGAGACAGAGAGAGAGTTATAATTTACTTTATTTACTTTAAAATGTTTTAATATATTATAATTAATCAAAATAAGTAACGAAAAAAAGAGAGAGGGGGGAGGGGGAGAGAGGAAGAGAAAGGTAAAAATTACCTTAAAATATTTTTATTTAAATAATTTTTTTGCCAAGGGATTAGAGATTTTAGGATTAGCCCCTATTTACCTCTCTCTCTCTCTCTCTTTCTCTTTTTTTTTTAAAGTAGCCACTCGAAAAATTGTTGTTGTTGTTGTTGTTGTCGGGTCATAGCATGTGTTTTTTTTTTTTTTTGTTTTTTCAGTACATTTAATATAAAAAAAAAAAAAATTTTTTTTAAAAGTTTAATTTGGTTTTCCTTCTCGAAAAAAAAGGAAAATTAACCGGGGGGAAGGGGGAAAAATAAAAATGATTTATTTGATAATTTTCACATGTTTTTTTTCCCTTCACGGATCACGTGATTTGTTGTTTAACTCAAAAATTTTCTTTTTTTTTTACCTCCTCGCGTATTTTTTTTTTTTTCGTTCGAATCATCTCAAAAGTTTGTAAATTAAAAAAAGAAAAAATTTTCTTTTTTCCAGTTAATATTTTCTCTCTCTCTCTCTCTCTCTCTCTATCTCTATCTCTTTTCAACTCCTAACATTTTTTTTCTTTTTAAGAAAAAATAAAATAAATTTATTTTATTTAATAAATTTAATGTACTTAAACCTGAATTTCAATGATGAGTTAACGTCACAACCTTAAACGTGACGTCATTTTTTATTCCTCCTGATATTTTAGGCCATTTAAAAAAACGTTTTTCTCTCTCTTTCTCTCTATCTCTATCTCTCTTTATCTCTTTTTCTTCCTCGTTATTTTTTACCTGTTGTGTACATGAAAATAAAAAAGTTTTTTTCTCGTTCCTTCGTTTGTTTGTTTATTTTCTTTTTTCTAAACGTCTAAATCATGCATCGTTTTTTAAACGTCTTCTTTTTTTTCTTTCAATCGTTTTGTGTTTGTTGTTGTTTGTATTTCGATTGTTGTAAATAAATATCAATGGGAAAACTTTTGAATTTTTCCCATTTTATATCCCTTTTCCGTTTCGTTTTTTTTCTTTTTAATAAGTAAAAACTCTTCGGTTTTTTTTTCTTATTAAAAACTTTTCCATGTGTTATTCTCTTGTTAATAATAATAATGATAATGATAATAATTGTAGTTTAAAAATTTATTTATTTAAAAATTAAGTAAATTTTGTAAAAACTTGTTTTTTTTTTATAATTTATAAAATAAAGTTAATGGCTTATTAAAAGCGCCTTATTAAAACTTTTAAATCTTATTACGACAAAAAAAATATAAAAATTTTCTTTTTTATCTGATAAATTTTTCCAGGAGCGAAACTTAAATACGTAGTAATAATAATAATAATAATAATAAATTTTATATTAATAAAAAAAATCATGTAAATTGAATATAATTAAAACGGTAATTATTTTTAAAAAAAATTTTTTTCTAAAGGTTTAAAAAGGATGTAAATAAAAACAATCGAAAATTTGTTTTCCCAACAACAACAACCAAATGTAATTAAAAATTTTAATTTTAATTTTTACCCTCAAACCTTTTTTTTTTTTTTTTTTAAAAAAATTTGTTACAAATTTTTACATCATTAAAAAGTTTTTTTTTTTTTTTTTTTACTGATACTAATGATTTAAGAAAGAGAAAAAAAACATGAAAAGGTTATTTGTTTGTTTGTTTGTTGCGAACAATTTAAAAACTAAGATTAAACTTTTTTTCCTTTTTCCTTTTTCCTTCTTTTCAAAAAAAAAAAAAGAAGGAAAAAAAAAAACGTCACTCTAAAAAGTTTTTTTTTTTTTTTTTCCGAATGAATGAAAACTTTTCATTTTCACTTTTCATTTATCCATCTTTTTTTTTTCTTGTTGTTGTGCGCGTAAAATAAATTTAATTTTATAAAATGAAAAAAAAAATCCATCAAACAAACAAACAAACGAAATGTTTTTAAAAAAAATTTTTTTATCAATGATTTTCGTAGTTTATTCACAACGTTAAATTGGCAGATATTAAAATTAGTTATAAAAAAAAACACAAAAATTAAGACGCCATTTTGAAAATAATCTTAGAAAACGGATTTTAAATATAAAAATAAATATTATTATTATTATTATCATTATTATCATTATTATCATTTCATCAGAATCATTTTATTATCATTATTTCATTTGTTATTATTATTACTTTTAATCGGCCGGGTTTAATGCGGTCGTCAGAGTTTTCCGGTATTTCCGGTTTTTTTCCCAGATTTCGATCAAAAATAATTTAATTGTGCCATCGAAGAATTTTCCTTTGTCCATTTCCTTTGGTTTCTTCGTTTAAATCTTGAAAATACTTTCGAAATTGTCGTCCTTTCGCCATCACGCAGCTTCTTCCAGTTATCCAAACAATAACCGGAAACGTTTCCGTTTTCATTTCCCGCAACTTCCTGGCTATTTCGATTATACATACAATTTCTTCATTTATTATTATTATTATTCTTATTATTATTATTATTATTATTATTATTATTATTATTATTATTATTATTATTATTATTATTATTATTATCGTTATCAAACTGAATTTTTAACATTTTTCACAAAAATTGAAAAATCTATAAAAAGACGAAGGGGGGAGGAAGCAAAACTCGAAAAAGATTTTCTTTTTTTTTTTTTTTGAAAATTGATGATAAATATTTTTTTTTCTAAAAGAAAATCTTTAACGGAAAATGATGATAATAATAATAATAAAAGGAAAGCTTATTTTTTTTACCCCCCCCCCCTCCCCCCAAAAAAAAAAAAAAATTTAACGTAATTGATAAAATTTTTCTTTTAACGTCTTTAATTTAGTTTTTTTTTTTTTTTTTTAGTCTATTATAAACGCGAAAAATGTGAAACTTTTGATTATAATGATAATAATAATAATAATAATAATAATAATAATAATGATAATGATGATGATGATGATGATGATGATAATAATTTTGACAATGATAATTTTCTCCTTTATTTCGAAGTATATTAAAAAAAAAAACGGAAAATTTTTTTTCCTTTTTTTCTTTTTTTCTTTTTTCTTTTTATCCTTTTCCTTTTTCCTTTTTTTATCGTATAAGAAAGATATAGAATAAAAGAATTTTCTATTATTATTATCATTATCATTATTATTTTTTATTAATTTTTTATTATTGAACAAATGAAAGATTATTAACAAAAAAAAATAATAATAATAATAATTGTTCTTTTAATAACTCAGGTGAATCAATTTCTTCTTAACTTGATAAATTTTTTTTTCATTGTCTTTTCATCAGTATTATTATTATTATTTTTATCTTAATTACACCTGGAAGGTAATTAATTATTTTTAATGGATTCAATCATCATTTCTAACTTTATTATTATTATTTTCCACCATTAAACACGACAAGGCTACTTGTCGGGGGTTTTAAGTATTTATCCGAGGTTTCTACCCGATTCCTTAGGGACAAATACTCGAATTTCGGTGGTGCCACTTATTATAAGATAGCACCACATCAATTCTTGAAGGTCTTCCTGAGTCCGTCTTATTCGATGGGAACGATTTGTCTCCTGAACTGGGCTCCGGTGACTAACATCTTTGGAGTGGCCAGGTCAGAAGCAGTGAAATTCACATTCTCGTCGAGCTGCCTCAGGTCGACCGTAGAACAAGATTTGTTTTTTGGTTCTTACTTTGTCTTGTTCTCATTTTTTTTTTGCTCTTTTAAGCCAACAGCACGTGGCGTTCTCAAACGGTCACCCATCCAAGTTTGCACCACGCCCGATGCTGCTTAACTTCGGTGATCGTACGGGAACCGGTGTGACCAGCACGCTATGGCCGTTGGCTTATTATTATTATTATTATTATAATAATTATTATTATTATTATTAATCTTTAATAACTTTTTTCATTTATGCATTTTTTTTTCACCTATTATTCTTCAAATCATTTTTTTAATAATAATTATCATTATCATCGCGAGTTAGGATTTGGATAAACTTTTTTTCAATAAAGAAGAAAAATCGATGAAAAACTTGATTTATTATTATTATTATTATTATTATTTTGAAAATATAGAGAGAAAGAGAGAGAGAGAGAAAGGGAAAGGGAGAGAGTGAGAAGAAAAAAAAAATTGTTTTTCTTTTTTAAAATATGCAAAAGCACGTACGTAACATGAAAAATAGTTAGAATGACTTTTGAAATTTTTTTTGAAATTTTTTGGAGCCAAATTTAAAAAAAAAAAAAAAAAACTTATAAATTCGACTTGTTGTTTTTTTTTTTTTCTTATTGAATGAATAATAATTTTTTTATTATTTTGAGTCAAAACATAATCATTTATTATTATTATTATTGAATGTAAACAACGTCCAAAAAAAAAGGAGGAGAAGTGGGGGGAGGAAGAGGAGGGGATAGTAAAGAAAATTTATGAATTTTTTTTTAAATTTTCACCCATTTGAAAATTTTATAATAACGGTTAAGTTTTTACAACTACTTATTACGGGTAATTAATTTAACTTGACCTTTTTCGTAAAAAGGTCAAACTTTTACTCAATATATTATTAATATTATTATTATTATTATTATTATTATTATTATTATTATTATTATTATTATTATTATTATTTAAAAATATATTTAAATAAATATTTATAGTAAATAAAATTAACGAGTCGTATACGCATACACACACACGCATTATGCGATTTGATAAAAAATTAATTTTACGTAAAATCGTTTTTAAACTGGAAAAGTGGGGAAAGTAGGGAAGAGAGAGAGGGGGAAAGAGGGGAAAGGGAAGAAGGGAAAAAAAGGGGATCGAGTTAATAAAATCCTATTTAAATTTTTTTTTTTTTTTATATTAAATGCTTAAAAGTGTAACAAAGTGATTTTTCAACCGAAATAAATCGAAATTAAAAGAAAATTTTTTTTTTTTTTTGTAATAGATGATCAATGAAGCAAACATAATCTTATTTTGTCGATTCATTGGTAAGTAAAGGAAAAGAAAAAAAGGAAAGAAAAAGGAAAGGAAAAAAAAAATCAACAAAAAAAAAAAATTCCCGGAATAAAAACGTCAAATCATTGAAAAAAAAAAAAAAAAAAAAAATATTGAATGGTTTTTTCTTTCTAAAGAATTTTTTTTTTTTTAAATTCGAAAAAATAATAATAATAATAATAATGATAATAATATCGATAATGAATGGGTCAAAGTAATAATAATAATTGATTACGTTTTAAAACGTTTTCTCATATACAAAAAAAAAATTTATTAATTTCTATAAATAAAAAAAAAACAAATTTCTAGATGATTATTACGTTTTAAAATTATTATTATTATTATTACAGAAAAGATACCAAAAAGGAAAATTTTTGTTTTTTTTAAGGAAGGTTTTATTCGTAGTCTGCTTTTTACGTTTTTTTTTTTTTTTTTAATTAATTATTTAAAAGAGAGAAAAACTCTTACATGTGATGATGCCTTAAAAAATTTTTTTATATATACGTTTATATAAAAGAACTTTTGTTCTTAAATTTTCCATTTTCTACAAAAAAAAATAAAATAATTTTTTAATGACTCTTTCTACAACTTGAATTACAATCCCTTCTTCTTTTTTCTTTTTTTACTTTTTATTTTTTTAATTATTTTCATAATATAAATCTTTTACGTAAAAAAAACTATTTTTTGATAAATTTATTATATATATATATATATATATATATATTCTCAAGCGTTTTATATTAATAAAATAATAATAATTTTTAAGAAAGAAAAAAGAAGGAAAAAGAAGGAAAAGAAGGAAAAAATAAGGAAAAAGTTACATAAATTCAAAATGAAAATTTATAATTTTCTTACTGTTTTTGACTGCGCCTACAAAAAAAAATAAATAAACTTTTATGTATGGTAAGTAATAATAATAATAAGAATTAATAAACCTAAAAATTTAAATTTTAAATAAATAAATAAAATATTCGATCAAGTTTTTAAATAAAATAAATTTTTTTTTTTACGAAACGATGACGAAAAAAAATTCAATAATGAGTTTTTTTTTTTTTCTCGTTTTTTTTTTTTTTTTTTCTGGTGACACTTCGTCGGTTGAATAATAAATGGGAGGAAAAAAAAAAAAAAAGTTTTCGTTTTGAACTCGAAAATCATTTTTTTTTTTTCCTCCATCGTTGTAAAGGAAAAAAGGAAAAAAAAAAAAAATTTTCGCGTTTTGGGTAAATAAAAAAAATATTAAAAAAAAAAAAAAATATTATCATCAAATATATCTTATGTGTGAAACACATGTTGTGTGTGAAATATTACGAGAAAAACAGTCGGGGGGGGGAAGTATGAAAAAACCGGAAACGTAATTTAAATTATCGATGAAATCGTTGCTTGAAACGACTAATTAAAAAAAAAAAAACAGTTTTTCCCATTTTTTTTTTTTTTAAATTAAAACGTAATAATATAAATTGACAATTAATTCGAATTGTGTTAATTAATGTAATTAATTATACTTTCATTCGTAATTAAAAATAAATTTAGAATAAATTAAGGAAAATCCTGTTGACGGAAAATAGAAAAACACTCGGACGACAATTTCAAAATATTTTCCTAAAATTTAATTAATTTACTTATTATTGTTAAAATAAACAAAATTTTTGTTTTTAGTACGACTCCAAAGTCGATCCTTTTATTTATTCTATTTATTTATTTTAAAAAAATTATTATTATTATTATTATTATTATTATTATAAAAAAAAAAAAATTAAAATCGTATTATTTAACCCCCCCCCCCCCAATTGATCATTCATTCATCCCTTTTTTTTTCGAATAAGGTAAACAAAACAACAACAACAATAAAAAAAAATCATTTTTATTATTATCGTAATTAAAAAATCATCGTCAATCATCGGTAATTTTCGCCTTATGTAAGAGGAACGTAAAGAAAATTTTCAACCAATCACAGGCCTCTAAAATTTTTTCTTTTTTCAACTTTAAATTTTAAATACCTCTTTTGTTTGTTTACATTTATTTGTTTTTATCATCGAAAAGAGCGGGCGGGAAGGAGGCGGGAAGGCGGGGAGGAGGGGGAGAGGGGAGGGCAGTCGGTAGATGGTTTAAAAATAAATAAATTTTTTTTTTTTCAATTCTTTCTTTCTCAATAATTAATTACAAGTAATAAATAATAAAAAAAAAGGTAATAATATTTTGTTTGTTTTTATTTGTTTAAAAAAAATTTTTTTTCCAAAAAAAAAAAAATGTAATGATAATAATAATAATAATAATAATAATAATAATAATAAAAGTTTTAATGAAAATTCTTTTGTTTGATTATAAAAAAAAATTGTTATTAATATTTTTATTAATAATACGAATGTTAGTAACAATGTATTGTTTCGATTCAATGTTTTGTTTGTTTTTTTTTTTTCATTAAAAGTAAAAAAAAAAAAAAAAAAAAATAATAATAATAATAATAATGATAATAATGATAATAAATCATTGAAAAATCGTGATTTTCGTTTTTAAACTTTTCATCTCGTTTGAGTTTGTCGAAAGTCTTTTATTAAAGGGTTTTTTTTTTATTTAAAAAGTTGATTCATTCATTCATTTGTTGAACAATAAATATTTTAACAACGATTATAGTAGTAGTAGTTAGTTAGTCAGTAATTTAAAGTTTTATTTTATTTAAAAAAAAATCCGTTTCGGTTAGTTTTAATTAGTTAGTCTCAACCGCAATATTAAAACAATGAAAATGTTAGTTTTTTTGTACAAAATAAAATACCATTAAAATTTGTTATAATTAAATTAAAATAAAAAAGAGGGAATAATAATAATAATATATATAAAAACTTTGTTGTTTTAATAATAATGACAATAAAAATTTATAAATAATAATAATAATAAAAGTATTAAAAATACTAATCGTGTGAATAAATTATATCAGGGGAAATAAACGATTATTTCGCTACGGTTATTTATATAGGATTATCTGAATATAGAATATTTTACGTACTCAAAATATTTTGTTTCACAAAAACAAAAACAACAAAAAAAATGAAAATTTTATGAGTTTAAAAAAAAAAAAAAAAAAAAATTAAATTAAATATTTTATGGTTTTAACTTTTGTCAGCATGGGTTTCGCTTTTTTTTTTTTTTTTAAATATCATACGATCGAGATAAAAAAAAATTTATTCGATAGATTAATCAATAAATTAAATTATTGATTTTTTTTTTTAACGTATCCTTTATTATTATTATTATTATTATTTTACGTTATCACTAACGAAATTTCAATCTTTCGTATTTTTTTTTTTAGTTGTAAAAATAAAAAATGAAATTTTTTTACTACGCGTATATTATTTTAAAACGTGTTTTTATTATTTTTTTCTAGGGGGTGGGGAGGAAGAGAGGGAGGAAGTGGGGAATTAGAAATTAAAAACGTTAACGAAATTTTAACGTATACCTTTAAAAAAAAATAAAATAAAAAATTAAATTTTAAATAAAATTTAGGGGAAAAAAATCTCATCGACGCCATATTTTTTATGCGTGAAGTTTTTCTTTTTCCGTTTGTAACGTGAGAAAAATTACGTTTAAAAATTTATAATAATAATAATAATAATAATAATAATAATTAAAAAAAAACAAGAAAAAAATTTTTGTTTATAATAAAATAAGAAGTAAAATTTTAAAACAAAATTTAATGAATAATTAATTCGCCGACGAAAAAGAAAATAAAAAGAAAAAAAATTTTTTACGAAATAAACTGGAAAAAGAGTTTCCGGTTTATTCGTCGTTCCAAAAAAAAATAACAGAAACTGGGGAAAGAATCAGGAAGACAGGGAACGAAACAGTTGGTAAGGAAGAAGAACAACAAATTTTTTCTATTAGAAAAATTAATATTAAACTCCGTAGCATATTAAATAATTTTTTTTTTTTTAAATTATTAAAATATCGATCGGTTATGATTTAATAAAATAAATTAAAATAAATTATTAATTTTATTTAATCAACGAGTAAATATTTTTAAAAATTAACTTAATTTATTATTTAAATCATTCTTGTAAAATTTTTTTTTTTAAATATGCAAACGGTGGGGGGAAAACAAACGCGATATGTGTGGGGAGGGGAAAACCCCGATTCGAATCTTAATACGCATGTTTAAAAGAATTTACTGAAAAGATTTAAAAAAAAAAAAAATGTTTAACTTATACAAGCGTTAATATTTTACTTTATTCGGTAATAATAATAATAATAATAATAATAATAATAATAATAATGGGAGTTAGACAAAGACAGAAAGAAAAGGGAAATCTTGTTCTATTGTCAACTAGAGTCAGCTCGACAAGGTTGTGAGTCTCACTTTTCCTGTTCCTGGCCACTCCACAGATGTTTGATCTCCCATTACCGGAAATAACTCGTTTCCATAGAGTAAGACGGACACGGAAAAACTTACGAGAATTATTGTGACGTCATAGACCATAACAAGACGAAACCTATTCATCAGGCATGCAGCATCACTGATATTCAGGCATTTATTCCTTAAGGTTCGCGGGCTTACAAGAAGACGAATTATCACGATAATAAGTGAAAATAATAATAATAATAATAATAATAATAATAACTCATTTAACAAAATTGAATAATTTAAAAAAAAAAAAAAATGAAAAAAGAAATTCGGTTTTTAACCCCAAAAAAAAAATAAAAATGACACACTCGAGACTCATAAATATCAGAGTCGGAAAATTTTTTCTCAATTGTTTTTCTAAAGAAAAAGATTTTCCGACTTGAAATAAATTTTATCCAAAATAGTTAAAAAATAACAATCGATGTTAAAAAATTTTTGTTGTAAAATTAAAAAAAAAAAAATTCCCGAAAGGAAAACTTTATAGTTTTCCGACTGTGTAATTTAAACTCGAAATTTAAATCCCTACAACCGTAATGTAATCATTATAAGGAGAATAAGAGGAAAGAAGGAAGGAAGGGGGAGGGAGAGGGATGAAAAATAATGATGACGTCACATCCACGTAGATATTTTGCGGTAAAATCAAAAATATTATTTTTTGATTTTAATAATAGTAATAATAATAATAACCAAGTTTCCTTGGTTTTTCGATTGTTTTTTTTAAAGAAAAACTTTTCGTTCTTTCTTTTTTCTCCTATATCCGTGACATTTTATTTTATGATTTTTTAGTTAAAAAAAAAAAAATTCGAATGTCAATAAATCAAAAATTTTCCTTTTTTTTTTAGTTTTGTAACGGAAAAGAAAAGAAAATCTTAATTTAATTTGAAAAGAAAAACGAAGAAAATTTTTTTTTATTAAACAAATAATTTGACTTATTGATTTTTCATCGTTTTACTATTAATAATATTATTATTATTATTATTGTTATTAAAAGGTAAAAAATTATTAATAACCAATTAAAAAAAAAAAAA
>NW_002987243.1:1488-10892 GCF_000006295.1 Pediculus humanus corporis | reverse complement strand
TTTTTTATTCAACGGAAACACAAATTGTTAGGTTAAACCTTTTAATTAAAATAAATAAAATTAATTTGGCATTCTATTGACACGTCATTTTATATAAAATCACTTGTCCGCAAATTTATATGAAATAATCGCGAAATTACATTTTCCAATCATTATTTTTACCGCGAGGGGAAAAAAAAAGTTTCGAAACGAAACCCGCGGAGAAGAGAGGGGAGGTGAAGGTGGAGAGAAATGAAGAGGGGAGAGGGGGTATAAAGTGGTAGTAATCAAATGGCATTAATAAAATCTAATTGTAAAAGTTGTACGTAAAATAAATTATTACACTTTTTGTTTTTTTTTTATTCAAAAAACAAATAATAATAATCTTTCCCGAAAAAAAAAAAAAAAAAAACATTTTAATAATTAAAATTCATTCGGTTTAGGTTAAAAAGGGGGAAGAGGAAGGAGAGAGGAGAGAGGAGAGAGAGGAGGGTAAAAGGGAAAAAGGTTGAATTTTCAGGTGCCTAAAATTTCATTAAAGCAAATAAACCGTGACTTTTTTGAGTGCGTGTGGAAGGAAAGGATCAATAAATACATGAGAACGCATGACCTGAAACCGATGCAAGACACCAGTTGCTTTGCTCTGGCCGACGATCTGGATTTTTATATATATATATATTACGATTTATTAAAAAATTTTTCTCTCTCTCTTTCTCTCTCTCTCTCTCTTTTAAAATTATTATTATTATTAATTAATTTGTTTTTATATACGATAATAATAAATGATTTACCACAATTTTAATTTTTTAACTAACCGACCACTACGACTACAACTAACGTGAATTTCCTTTTTTTTTTATATTCTAAAACCTTCGGGGTTAAATTTTTATTTTTTACAATAGAAGGCGGTGGAAAGTGAGAGATGAGAAAAAACGAAAGGTAAAGTTGTGAGAGTGAGAGAGGGAAGAGAGAAAGTCGGAAAAAATTACTCGATGATGTTTAGGATTAAAAAAATTATTTAACGTGAGAAAAAGTTTAAACGAATTTCGACGATGATTTTTTAGTTTTTTTTTAAGCCTAAAAGGTTTTTATTTTTTTAAAAAGGATTGCCAACCTAATAACGAAAAAAAAAAGTTTAAAAAAATTTTTTTTTCCCCTTTTTTTGAACAAAATAAAATTTTTTTTTTTGGGAAAAGTTTTTTCTGTGGTTAAAAAAATTTTTTTTGTTAAAAATTTGTTAAGATTTATAATGATGATGATGATGATGTTGATGATGATGATGACGATGATGACGATGATGATGATGATGATGATGATGATGTTGATGATGATAATGATAATTATTATTTATATTAATTTTTTTAAAATTTGGTTCGGACTAAATATAAAAATATTGAGAACGTCAGTCAAAATTGTTGTTGTTGTTTTTTTTCAATAAATTCAAAAGGTTTTATTTTTTTTTTAATTTGTAAAATGTTACGAATGCTTTTTTAAAAGGTTTATTTTTAATGAAAGGCATATAAAAGGTCTTTTTGTATATATATTTAAAAAAAAATAATTTTAAAGTTTTTCATTTATAAATATTTTTAAAAAACCAAAAAAAAAAATTCGTTTTCAAAAATTTTCATTTTAATTCTCATCGAACCTCTCTCTCTTTCTCTCTTTCCCTCTCCCCTCTCTTCATTTCCCCCCTCTCTCTCTTTAACCGTGTATTTTTTTTAAAAAATTAAAATAATTAAATATAAAAAAAATTAATTAATATTATTATTAATTAATTAAATAATCGATTGTTACGGTTTCATATACCACACACGTTCTAATACCACGTTTTTTCCTCCTTCCCTCTCCCCCTCCCCCTATTATAAATTAAAACGAGTTAAGAGGGAGAAAGAGAGAGAGAGAGAAAAAAAGGCGAAATTACATTAAATATTTAAATAGGGTAAAAATTTATTGTTGTAATTTTCTGAGGGGATACAAAAAAAAAAAAAATTTTTCTTTTTTTTTTTTGTCTTCGTAATTAAATATAAAAAATTTACAATCGTTTTTATTACTTAACAAAAAAAAAATTACAATTTTTTAAAATATCCAAACATGAGTTTTTTATTATTTTTACAAAAAAAAAAAAAAAAGAAAAAGTATAATTTTTAATAAATGAATTTTTTATTTTTTAATAATTAAAAAAAAAAAACGTGGATTTAGATAAAAAATTATTATTATTATTATCTTTTGATTTTCTCTCTCTCTCTTTCTCCCCCCTCCCCCTTTCTCCTTTTTTTCCTGATAAACTCTTTGTTTGTTCTCCTCATAATTTTTTCATATAAAAAATTATCCGATTTAATATAAAGAAGAGAGAGAGAGAGAGACATTTTTGAGTCACGTTTGATTTCCGTACGTGGTTTTTTTATTATTGTTTACAAAAATTAAATAATAATAATAATAATAATAAAATTAAATTTGATGACGTCACGTCGAATGTAAATGAAATTTTGTAACGAAAAGAGTAGAGAAAAAAAAAATTAATATGAAAAATTACCTTTTTCTCTTCCAACTCTCCCCCCTTTTCCCTCCCTTCCTCCCTGTCTCCCCCAAAAAAAATATGTTAGAGATCGATAAAACGCGTAGGAGGGGGGAAGAAGGGGAGTAGTGGGGGAAAACAATAAATATTGACTTTCAATAATAATAATAAAATAATTCTATTATCGACCGTTTTTTTTTTTTTTTTGTATGAAAAACTTAACCGGAAATTCTTCTGTCCGACATATTTATGTACATAAAAAATTATAATAATTTATTTTTATGAAATATTTTTTTTATCTTTTATCATAAATGAAAGATTTTCTTCTTTTTTTATAAATAAATAAAGAAAAAAAAATTCCTTAAAGAAAATAAAATAAAATTTAATTTCCTACCTTAAATGAAAAAAAAAAAAAACGAAACGAAACGAAACGAAATGAAAAAGTTAACAAAGAAAATTTTCTTTTTTATTTTATTTTATTTTATTTTCAAAGGAAAAAAATTTTTTCACAATTAATATAAAAAAAAAGGAAAAAAAGAAAAAAAAAAGTTTTTATTTTTTTATTTTTATTGCAAACTTGTAAATGTGCATTAGTTTAATTTAACAAACGAGGAGAAAAGGGTAAAAATGAGGTTGTGAGGGGGATGCGGGTGATGGTGGCGAAAGTCAAAAAGTCAAAAAACTGTAGTGATTTAGCCCTGGGGGTGGGGGATGGGAGGGTGAGTGTGTGTGAGGGCAATGGCGGCGGTAACGAATAAAAAGAAAAATTTTCAAATACTCGACAAAAAATTTCGTTTGATATTTTCCTTTTTTTTCTTTCGTTTTAAATTTACGAAATAAAAAGAGGAGAGGGGAGAGGAGGGGTCAGAGAAGAGGGAGGGGAGGGGTAGAGGAAGGGAGGGAGAAGAGGAAAATTTTGTTTTTCGTTTCCATTTTAAGAAAATTTCTTTGAATCTTTTTTATTTTATAGTTTTTGGATTCTTTTACATTTTTTTCTCATTTTCTTAATAAGTATTGAAAATGTTCAAAATTAGATGAAATCAATTGAATTAAAAACAAACGAACAAACAAACAAACAAACAAACTCAACAATTTTAAACTTGACCAAAAGGAAAAAAAAAAAGGAAAAAAGGAAAAATTTTTCATCAAAGCATACCATTTAAATGGTTTTATTTACAACAAAATTTTTAAATTGCCTCTTACAAAATATTTATAGAAAAAAATTTAATAATAATAATAATAATAATAATAATATTGATGATAAAATTTTTTATTATTTCCGGTTTGAAAATAATTTTTTAAATTATGTTTAAAAGAAAAAAAAAATTTAGAAAAAACGTTTAAAAAATCCACTAATTTTTATTCATACATTTCCGTCCATTTAACCCGATTTATTTCCCCCTCCCCAAAAAAAAAAAAAACTATTAGAACTGATAATAATAATGATGATGATAACAATAAAAACAACATTAAAAACTTTTAGTTTGTTGCGTTATAAATTTTATTATTATTATTATTATTATTTTGGGGAAAAGCGTGAAAATGGATTGTTGTTATAATATATATACACACGAAGCGCACACAAAAATGTTTCTTTTTAAACTTCAAGAAGACAGGAAAAAGGAAAAAAAATGAAGTGGAAGAGAGAGAGAAAAGGGGAAAGGGAGGGAGAGGAGGAAAAAAGAAAAAAAAACAGGAAAAACTTTTTAACGTTGTAAATAATAGTAACATTTTGTTGTTATATTGCAGTTAGTTTTCGGATTAAATAAAAAAAAAACAATTTATCGGTTGTAAAAGACAAAACGGATTTTATTACGTCACGAGGGGAGGGATGGAGAAAAATTTAATGACGTCATCTCTCGTCGGTTTTAGAATAATGATTTTTTTTTAAATATCATCATCATCATTTTTATATCTACCGCGTAATTTTATCGATGCACCGCCTTTGATGAATAAAAAAAAAAATGTTGGGAAAAATTCAATTATTATTATTATTATCATTATTTTAACTCTGTTTAAATTCTTTCGCTCGTATCAAATTGGATTTTGTTTTTTGTGGAAAGCGGAAACGACCTAAAAGGACGACTGACGGTGGAAAACAATGGATAAAAGCGAGAGGGGAGAGGATTAATGCGATGGGGAGAGAGACGAGGGGGAGATAATGTAAAAAAAAAAAGGACGTACAATGACGAGGTGAACGGGATGGGAGAAATAGTAAAAAGGAAGGCAGGCAGGAAGGCAGGAAGGAAGGAAGGAAGGGAACAGACACAAAGCGTCAGAAAATCAAAAAACAACGACGGTTACAAAAACCGCAACAGCAAAAAAAAAAAAATTAAATTTTCCTTTTTGAATCATAAAAAAAAAAAAGTTAAGAAACGCATTCTTTTTTTTGTAGAAAAAAAAATAAAAAATTTATAAGAATAATTTTGATCCTGAACCGGAAATAAAAAAATATATAACGGTTATAATTATGTACCACGTGACATAATAAAATAGAATAAATAAACATCGCGGTAAATGAAAAGTGATTCGTAAAATTACGGTAATGTTGGACAAAATGACGTCACAAATACGTTTTCATAATAACGAATAATTTTCAATTACGAACGTATCGTTGCACTTGTAAAGCAACAAGTCGATTTTTTTTTTTTTAATTCTCCACCCCAAAAAAAAAAAAACGCGTTCATGTTAACAACGCTTCGAGTTCAACAACAACAACAAAAAAGATTAAAAAAAAAAAAATTTTTTTTTTTGGTTTGTGTTTTTTTTCTACTTCCACGTATTTCCCCCGCCCCTCCCTCATTACTTTATCGGTTATATTTTAAATGATTTATTGCATATTTAAAAAAAAAAAAAAAAAAAAGTGTCAGTGACAAAATGACATTTTTCCCAAACAGTTTTATCGAAGTGCATATATTTTACATTAAGAGTTAAAAAAATTTAATTTATAAGGTTGAAAAAGGGAGGGAGGGGGCGGAGAAGGGAAGGGAGGTGGTGGAAATAAAAAATAATTCAATTCGGTTATTTAATCTTGTAGAAAAATTAAATTATGAAAAGTAGGCAAAAAAATAATAATAATAATTTTCCCTTTTTTTGCCTTCTTTTTTCCTTCTTTCCTTCTCGTTCTTTCCATTTTTTTTTTTTTTTTACCTTTTTTTTTGTTACTTGATTATTACTGTTTAATAAATCGTTAAATGAAAAAAAAAAATTTATTATTATTATCATTTTCATTTCATTCATTCATTCATTCATTCGATTTTAATATTATTATAAAAGTTTCTAAAAAAAAAAAAAAATTAAGTTTTGTATTACTTATTTATTATAATTATTTTTTTTTATTACTCTTACAGCGGGTTTTTATTACTGCGACAATTCGTATTATTATTATTATTATTTTCGTAAGGGAATAAATAAGAAAGGGAAAAATCTCGAGTTGATAACGTCCGATGACAAATAAATGAGGAATAATAATTAAAATATTAATTAATTACGTAATAAAAATAAAATTTTTTTTCTATTACGTAATTAAAGAGAAAAGTGTCGACATCGTGTCAAAAGAGAGAAAAAAAAACGTAGCACGAACGATTGACGATGTTTTTTGATTCCGTGACGATTGAATACAAATTCAAAAAACAAATTTTTTTTTTTTTTATTACTTTTAAATTACTTTAATAATAATAATAATGATGATGATAATAATAATAATGATAATAATAAAAGTTTTTCTTTTTTTTTATTTATTTTGATTTGTTTTTTTTTTTTGAAATAAAAAAAGATTAACGTAAATATTAAAAATCGTTGATAATTTTTATATTTTAAATTTGTTATCGTTCTCGTGCCACGTTTTTTTTTTTATATATGAAAAATTTTTAAATAATCCGTAATATCTTTTTTTTGTTACGATTAAATTAAATCCACGACGGTTATTAACGTGTAATAATTTATTTATTTATTTATAATTATTAGTTAATAAATTAATTTCTTATTATTATTATTTTATTGAAAAATAAAAAAAATAACACGCAAAAAAAAAGATTTGCTGCAAAAAAAGGTAAATAAATAAATAAATAAAATGTCGATAAATTAATAATGATAATAATTTAAATCCGTAGTATTAATCGAATTTGTTTTTTATTACGATTCGTTTTGTAACGAAAAAAAAAAAAAGAATTTACCTGTTTTTTTTTTACGGTTGCTGAAACATTAAATTTAATTAAAATAAACTTTATTATTATCATCATCATCATCATCATCATTATTATTATTATTATTATTATTATTATTATTATGCAAAATTAATGACCGAATAAAAGAAAAAAAAGAAAAAAATTAAATTCGTTACGTCATTTAAAGGGTCGAACGTATATGAAAAAAAAAAAAAATTAATAATAATAATAATAATAATAATAATAATAATAATAAATTTTTTCTAACGGTGTGACGTTAAAAAAGTGTTTTTTTACCGACGTGTATAAAATAAAATAAAAAAAGTCGTGGAAGCAGTGGGAAAAAATTTTTTTTTCCTTCTGATTGAAATTCCATAAAAACCGCAACATTTGTTACCTTCGGTCGTCGCGAAACTTTTTTTCCAAAACCAGATTCGAAACCCTCCTTTTCCCTTCCCCTCCCCTCCTCTCTCTCTCTCTCTCCCTTATTTCATAGAGTAAAAGAACAAAATAATAATAATGTTAGTTAAAATATTTTTTTATTCGAAAGAAAAAAAAAAAAAAACGAAATCCTAGAGAGAAAAAATGAAAAATGGTTTCGTTACACGTCATTTAATTGGTGTTTGTATTTAAAGGGAAAAAGGTTAAACGTAAAATTTTATTTAATTTTGGTTTTCAGGGTGGACACGGAAAATAACCGAAGGAGTTTTTAATTACCCGATGTTTTACGGTTGTCGACATGGTTGTTGGTTGTTTACAAAAAAATTCGAAAAACGAAAAAAAAAAAAATTTTCTTTTTTTTTTTTTTTAACAAAAACGTTATTAATCACGGAGGAAAATTTTTTTTTGTTTTTCTTTCCGGGACGTGAGAAAGATTTGATATAAGATTATATTAAAGTTTGTAGATTTGTTTGTTTGTTTAAAAAAAAAATTTTTTAACTTATTTTTTTCTTTTTTTTAATTAATTTGTTTGCTTTTGTTTTCTTGTTTATTCCATTAAAATTTAATTGGAAAAAATTAAATGATGACAAATATTTTATCGCATCGTGAACACTGCTGTCGTTGTCGTTTGTTGTTGTTGTCGTTGTTGTTGCTTCTGCAACAATCTCAAAAATTTACAAAAAAAAAAATTCACGATGAAATCAACTTCCTGTAAAAATATCCAACTAAGTAAATTTATAATTAATCGCAAAATCCTACGTAAAACCGAAAGTTTGTCGTAAAACAAACAAACAAAAAATATTTTTTTTAAAAAAAATTTCATAAAAATTTTTCTTTTTTTCTGTTGAATTTCCTTTTTTTTTTTTCTAATGAAGTTGGAACGTGGAAAAAGGAAAAAAAAATTAATTATCTTTAAATAATAATAATAATGACGATGATAATGATGATGATAATGATGATAATAATAATAGTTAAGAATGAAAATTAAAAGGAAAAAAAAATTCAGTGCTGAATATGCATAATTCATAAATTTTTATGAAAGAAAAAAAAAAGAGAAAAATTAATTTTTTAATAGAAAGAAAGTGGAACGACGACGACGACAACAATTGTACAGGGGGAAAAAAAAATTTTCTTTTTTGATTTTTTTTTTAAATAAAAATTTTGGCGCCATTTTTAATTAATAATAATAATAATAATAATAATAAATTCGATTACGTTTGACGCGCGTCGCAAAAAATTTTTTTTTTTAATAAGTTTGTCATCGGTTTTAATTTGATGACATTTTCTTTCGGTACGATTTTAAATAATAATAATAGTAACAATAATAATAATATTTAACGAAAGTAAATCTTAAAGAATGTTCTAGAATAAATGAAACCGGAAAAAGGATTTAAAAAAAAAAAAAAACCGCAGTCATAATGATCTGGAGCGTTTCCAAAAACTTTTTTTTTTATTTTTTTTTTTTTTTAACCAAGTTGAAATAACTCGTTTAAAAAAAAAAAAAAATTTCACTTAAACTTTTTTTGTGTGTGTTTGTTGTCTGTTGTTTGTTGTTGTTGTTGTTCGCTTTTACACATTGTTAAATCGTTCGTAACTGATTTAATTTCGTACGTACGTACGTACAACGCGATATAAAAAAAGAAAAAAAGGCACTCAAACCGAATTGAAATTCTATTCTGATTTTTATTATTATTATTATTATTATCATTATTATTATTCTTTCTCCATGTTTTTCCTTTTTTTACGTTCAAACAGTCGCAATAAAACTTAATTTTTTTTTTTTTTCTACTTTGGGGACTTCAAAAAGAGAAAATTTAATAAAAAAAAAAAAAAAAAGTAAATAAAAATTCAACGCATTTTTTTTTATTTTTTGTCAAAGGATCGAATCAAAGGTTTTGCCCCCCAATGCCCCCCTTCGCATTTTTCCCCCCTTTTAATCGTTTTTAATTATTTATGGAGATAAAAAAAAAAATGTCACATACGTATATTTTACTTAACTTAAAATTATTTACGTGGTTCGAAAGAATCAGTATGTTGGTAATACTGCTTAATTGCGTTACCTTGGGTATGTATCAGCCCTGCGAGGAGGGAAATTGCGATACGACAAGATGTAAAATATTACAGGTACGTTCAAAAACCAAATTTTTTTTTCGTTACGTCACACATCCGATGACGTCACACACATAAATTTTTACCTTTCGTTCGTTCGAATTTAAAAAATTTAATTGTTTTTTATTTTGTTACCAACTTAATAATAATAAAATTTTTTTTTTTTGGGGGGGTGGGTTTTTCCAGGTCTTCGA
>NW_002987243.1:0-1146 GCF_000006295.1 Pediculus humanus corporis | reverse complement strand
AAAAAAAAAATTTATCAGAAGAATATTTTTTCCTATGTTTAATTTTAAACTTGTATGAAAAAAAGAAAATTTTTTTTTGATGAGAAAAGTTATTTTTTTTTAAATTTCAAACACCTGAGCTTATATTAATAATAATAATAATCGTTGTATGAAAGTTTTATGTTTGTATTATCAAAAGAAAAAAAATGATAACGGTCTTAGAGAGAGAGAGAGAGAGTTATTTAAAAATGTAAAATGTTTGTTGAAAAAAAAGTGGGGGGTTAAAAACGGATGTAAAATCGTTAATGACAAGAGTGGTAGTGGTGGAAGGTTAATGTCCTCCTCTAATCAATGAAAACCTTTAATAATCCTCTTATTGTTTCCTTTATTTTAAAAAAGGACAAACTCATGAAATAACTTTTTTATAACCAATTTTTTAATCTCTTACGGCAATTTTTCGTACAGATTGAATTTCTTTTTTTTTGTCTTTTCAACGTTTCGAATTTGTCGTTGTTGTTGTTGTTTGTTTGTTTGTTTTTGTTTTTCCACTGTAAATCCAGTTGTTAATTAATTTTGAAAACGCGTCAAACAAAAGAGAGGGAAAAAAAACAAAGCAAAAATTTCCGTTTGCGTGATTAATAAACGAAGATAACCTTTCTTCCCTTATTCATCATCCCCTCTACTACTCTCTCCCCGCAAAAAAAAACAAAAATTATTATTTTTTTTTTTTTTTGATAACAGCAAATGATATTTTATCTTGTTTTCAAATTCGTTTCCCTATTCCAATAATAATAATAATAATAATAATAATAATAATAATAATAATAATAATAATAATAATAATAATAATAATAATAATATTCACAAATTTTAATAATTTTTTTTTTTTTTTTAATTAAAAAAATAATCTACGTAAGTTAAACATTAAAAAAAAAAGAAAAGTTGACACACGCAAAAAAAAAAAAAAAATTGACTGATGAATTATTCTATCGGATTTTTTTTTTTTTTTTTTTGGTTTTGACGTTTTTACCCTGATTGAATAAAATGGGTGGGGAGTGGGGGGCGGGGACAGGAGATAAGTCGAAAAGAAGGAGGAGAGAGGGGGGGGACAGGAGATAAGTCGAAAAGAAGGAGGAGAGAGGGGGGGGCCCGGGGACTTGTAAAAAG
>NW_002987244.1:311747-326454 GCF_000006295.1 Pediculus humanus corporis | reverse complement strand
AATAATAATAATAATGTAACAGTAAACCAGTTTGTTTTTAAAACAAAAAAAAAAAAAAAGAAAATTATTATATACACACCCGTTTTTTAAATAGAAAATTTATTCATCATCATCATCATCATCATCACTTTTATAATTTAAAACTGTATGAAAACACATTTAATAATAAAACGACTCATTTCACTTTTTTTTAAATATATACAATAATAGACAAAAAAAAATGCACGTGTAAAAGAAAGTACAAGTAGTAGTACCCACGTTGAGTTCTAAAGTAGTACTGATTTGTCAAGTACAGCTGATTCCAGTCAGATACTATACTAGAGGTACCACAATTCTACATTGGCCTCGACTACCATTAAACGTCATAGTGCAGGTTTTTATTTTCTTATTTTTATTAAATGATAGTCATAACGGAGTACTACCATTTTTTCATTTTTTTTCTAAGAGTTTCCATTTGATGGTAATAAACTTTATTAATTCGAATATGATTTGTGTAATGTAATTAAAAAAATGTGGTGTTAAAAAAGGTAATAGAAAAACCACATTTATATATATATTGTTTTACAATATTTCCGGTTTAAAAATCAGGTGTTACCTTAACCAAGGTGTGCCTGGTTGTTTTACTTAGTTCTAATTTAATATTGAGTAAGAGAAAAGCCATGATTAAATTATATGAAAATAATGTTGATAGCCTTGAGTGAATGTAAAATAAATTTCAAATGTAACAAAATTTAGTTTAAAATAATAATAATAAATAACGAGTTTTAACGAAATTTTAAATGACAATTTGAAAAAAACGGTAATCGAACACATACCCATAATAATAATAATAATTATCCCATTTCACAACGTTAAAATTATAATTACTTTTACTTGAAAAATATGTCATTTTATAAAAAGTATTTCGACAAAATTAAATCACAAAAGAAAAACTTTATTTATTACTTATAATATTTGAATTATTAAAATAAAATGAAAAAATTTTGAAATGAGCGTCGTTGTCAAAATGATTCGGTCGCCATCTTTTTTTTTTGTTGCAAATTTATGCATAAGTAATGCAATTAAATTAAAAACTCGTTAATTATTATTAATTCGCGTGATTTAACGAAAATTTATTTCTTTTTTAAAATGTTAATAATAATAATAATAATTTAAACTCACCGTTATTTAAAAAGCATATTTCTTTTTTTTTTGAAATTTGCAAATTTTTTTTTTTTACTTTCAACTGTAATGAAATATGATTCTTATTAACTTTCTTTCAAACATTTTTATTATTTTAAATAATTCCCATTTTATTTATTTCATTCATTTATTAAATGAAATTTAACTTGAAATAAAATATCACACGCACAAAAAAAACGCAACGTAATCGTAATATTTAACTGACTAAAGCTAAAAAAAAAAAAAAAAGTTTTAATTAATATAATTTCTATCCGTATATAATTTTATGTAGAAAGTTTTTTTTTTTGTACGTTAAAAATAACGCCATCTACCTTTTTACGCGGAAAGTTAACAATTCGAATATAACGCACGAAAAAAAAAAAAAAATTATTAAATGACCATACCTACGATATATGTAAACGATAAAAATGTAAAATATTTATAAAAAAAGAATAAAATAAATTAAAGAAGAAAATTTCTTTTATCGTAAACCTAATAAAAAATTTTTTCTTTTCTGTCTGTCTGTCTGTTTAAAGTATTGTTGCGTCAGAGAGAGAGAAAGTCGTAATGTTAATTTTTAATCCGGGAGACAAAATTATCGTTAATCGTGTTTAGCTTACCTGAATACGTTAAATAAGACCTTGCAAACGTACCGCATTGCACGTGACGTCATTTATTCTGGAATTTTGTGTCTTTTGCATCGTCAAAACCGTTGTAGGCTTGATTTTGATGTAACAATTTCTTTGTCCTTGCATTTTTTTTTTACTTTTTTTTTTCAATTTAACTATAAAAAATTAATTAAAAAAAAGTAAATTTTTCTCACGCATAACTTATAATAATAATATTAAAATTACACGACGATGAATTTGAAACTTATTTATTTAAACCAAAACAAAATCGACCGTAAATTTATTTTATAATAATAATAATAGTATTCCTTTTAATAAATAATATTTCTAATAATGTTAATAATAATATTCCTTTTTAATTTTTTTTGGCAATATTTTATGTAGAGTAATTTTACGAAAACAGAAAATTTCTTAAAAGCGCCTAAAATTTTTTAGTTATGCTTTTTGCAAAACATAAAAGCACATAAAAAAGCATAAACGCAAAATAATTATTTATTTATTTAAATAAATAATTAATTTTAAAGTCCTTGATTGAGTTCACACAACAATTTAATTATAAATAAAGATTATTATTATCAATTATTATATTTTAATAGTTTTAATAACGATAATAATTGATACAATTAATAAATATCAAATTCGGAAATTTTTTTTTTTTTTAATAAGTCGACTTCATCAATTTTTAATTAAATTTTTAAAATATCCAAAAAAAAAATTTAAATATTTTTCAAAAGGGGGGGGGAAGGGGAAGGGGTAAATTTAAAAAATAAGTAAAAATGCAACAGACGCAATAAAATAAAAAAAAAAACGCAAAACAAGTAAAATACGTTTCTCTCCCTTTCTATCAATTATCTTTTTTCTTTTTTTTTTTTTTCTATCTCTGTCTTTTACTCTCCCCACCACATCCAACAGGAAAATATATTGGTTAAAATATGTTCTGTTGGACTAGTTTGACTAGCACGGGGATAAGATTAAAAACGTTATTTTTATAATTTTTTTATGTTTTAATTTATAAATATATATATAATGGAAACAGTTCGATCCCCTGATTTATTTCACATACAGAGATCATCAGCCATTGTTAATCTTCAACGTTTTCGTGGTAGGAAAATAACGCCATCGCAATTGGTTGAAGATGAATTTATCGATGATTTGTGTCTTACGTCACAGGTATCCATTAATTATATTAACGACTTTCATTTATTTATTTATTTTGAACCTTTGATTTTCTCTTTGAAAAACAATTAAAAAATTATTGCGTTTTTATAAAAACCTAATAATAAATATTATTTAAAAATAAATAAATAAATAAATTATTATTTAAAAATAAAACATGACATAAAACATTTTTAGTTTTTAATGTACATAAATAAAAATAAACCTTTTGAAAAAGAAAAAAACAAAATTATCATCATTATGTATACCAAAAATTTTTCAATGTAGACCTTCAAATAATTTTTCTACTGACAAGACTTTGGCTTTGTTACAAAAAAAAAAAAAAAAAAAATTGTTTGTTTTTCTTTTTTTTCTTTGATTTCAGGATAATAATGATGATGCCTTACATAAATCATACAGCCCAGCATCTCATGCGATTTGGGATGTCAGTGATGGAGTCAGTATTATTTTTAATTTTTAATTAAAATGTGTTTTTTTTAAATAATAATGATGATTGCAGATTCACTCAAAAACATCTTTTCATTTAATTATTATTATTATTAATTAATAAATGAAAAGATGTTTTTAATAAAAAAAAAGAAATTAAATTTACCTTTTAGTGTTTCAATCATTTCTGACACAAATTTATTTCAAATTAAAAAAAAAAGTGATAAAATATAAATGTAAGACTTCTTCTTCGTCGTGATAATGATAATAAATTAATGAAGCCAATCAAAATTTCCCGCTGGAGAGTTGTTTGAAATCTAATGTACAAAGAATACATCATTATCATTAATTGAATAATATTTACTCAAAAAAAATAAATAAATAAAATTTTTTTTTGTAACTTTTTATGTAATTATTATTATTATTATTGAAATAAGTTGGAAAATGTTTTCCAGGATAGTGATAAAGATAACTCAGAATCAACACCGAAAATTCTTCCTCTTATGTGTCTCAATGCTGGAGCATTGAATGATATTCCAGCACGATATACTATAACTTCATTACCTAATTACGAATTTCCAGCTGTTGGTGTTTATGTAGATTCTAGAATCATTCCAGGATTTTCTTACAGGGTTAGAGTTCTTCCAGAACCGGTGAGTTTACATGTACCAACACTTCCAACTGTAAAAAATACATAAGTAAGTTAGTTATCAGACAAACAACAACAACAATTTATGATAAAAAATTTTTTCCAGAACGCATCAGAAAAATCATGTTATTTATTTGATGGGAAACCACTTGTACTATTAAATATAGGTCGCGGATATTCCAAAAGGTTAACATTTGAACCTGATATAAATACAACATTAAATGAAAATAAAAATTATTTTTGGACAGATTCCAGAAGTGGAGGATTCGGTTTTGAGGTTCACGTATTAAATGTTGGTGATAAATTTATGATACACGATCCAAGTCGTTTGGTCGTTGGAACATTAGAAATAATAACCGTTCAGGTATGAAAAAAATTTTCCCATTTAAATAATAATAAAGAACTTAAAAAAAAAATTGTTATTACTTTGTTCAAGGGTCATCAAGAAGAAGTATCACACAAAATTCTCAAAGATAAAACAATTGAAAAAAGAGTTAAAATAAAAGGAATGTGTAAAATTGAATGGTTTGATGATTCAGGCACAACAACCATTTTACAACCGGTATAATGTTTTGTTCTTTTGGATGTTTGATGACGTCTTCGTCGTTTTAACTTTATTTGTTTTAGATGAACGGTTTGGTAGTCACCCAGAAGAAGAAAGGAACGTTTAAAGCAATTATAACGCGTATCACATCTGTTTCTATAGGAAGAAATAATAAGAAAAGAGGTTTTACATTAACTCCTGGAGTGAAAACAAACTGGAGACGTACGGTTGTAAATGGTGGTACAATTGGTGATGCACCAACTAAATACACAATTAAAGGATTAAAACCATATGAATTACCTGTGATAGGTAAGACAAATCGATTTTTTTTTAATACAATTAATTTCTCTTATCAATTTGCAAGTAAAAAAAACAAATAAAAATTCACACTGATAACAAATAATGTAAACTTTGTTACACACAAAAAAATAATTTTTTTCCTTTAGGAACTTATGTGGATCCAAGAATAATCCCTGGATTTAGATACAAAGTTCGTCCAGCTGAAAATAATAATAATAATTACATATTTAACGGTCAACCACTTGAATTAATATCAATAGGTGTGGGTTATGGTAAAAAATTAACATTTGAATGTCAACAAAATCAACTCAATGAACCTGAAAATTATTTTTGGAGCGATTCATTAGCCGAAGGTTTCGGGTAAATTTTTTTTTATTAAAATTTTTGTCTTAAACTTTTTTTTATTTATAATTTTTTGTTTATTTTTAAGATTCGAACCGGTAGCACTTGAAGTTGGTTTAAAATTTAACATAAAAGGACGAGGTCTCACGATAGGATTTGCAGAAATATTTAGAATAGATGCTCCTCAAAAAGAATTACATCAAGAAATGGTAATCAAATAAATTATAAATAAATTTTTACATTAAAAACTATTAATAAAAGAATTGTTTGTTTGTTTTTAAAGGAAAAAACTGAAAATGGTTTAGTTTTAAAAAAATACATAGAAATAGATGTGACGTGTCACGTGACTTTACATACAAAATCCGTTAATGATGAAGTTATGAGAGTGACCGGAACGGCTGTCATGAGTAAAAAATCAAAAGAAAAAAAAGTTAAATTATTGAAAATTGAAAATATCGGTTTAGATTCACAAATTAATTTATTATTTATACACGAAGATGAAAAATTAATTTTCGTACCGATTTAAATTTTCTTTTCTAAACTTGAAAATAACGACGACATTATAATTCGATCTCAAAAAGCCAAAAATTTAAAAATAAAAAAAAAGAAGTTTTTTCGCGCCCTTTTCCCACATTAAATTATAAAAATTTTGCTCAAAATGTATTATTCATTCATTTAATTGAAAACAACAACAAAATTATTATTATTAATAAATAAATTTGAAATAAATTATAGTTAAACAGTAGTAAATGGGGGAGTGGGAGGGGGAAAAGGGCTTTGCCAAACTAGTATTATTATTATTAATTGTGAAAATATATAAATTTCGTGAGAAAACTTTTATTTACCTGAAATATTGTAGCTTTGTATTCTTTAAAAAACGATTGAAGGATTCATTAAATATTTTTCTCTCTTAGTTATAGAATCAATAGAATCCATTTCAGGTTTTTCCAAAAAAAAATCATAGAGTAAATAATTATTGATGATATCTTTTGGATTAATTGATTGTGGTATGACTGCAACACCTTTGTTTAAAATCCATCTAAAAATTCATTTAAAAAAATTTATTAATATGTATAATTTTATGTAATTGTTAAACAATTTTTATAATAAATATTAATTATTTCATTTACTTGAGCAATACTTGTGCAGAAGTTTTATTTATTTTGTTTCCTACAAATCTTATTGTATCATCTGATAATAATAATGGATGAAATGTATTTTTAAAACTTGTGGCTTGCAATAAAATATTATTTTCTTTACAATAATTCAATAGATTTTTTTGAGGACATCTTGGATGAAATTCAACCTGAAAACAAACAAAAAATTAAACATGTGGAAAAGTAAAAGGAAAAGGAAAAAAAAGAAAACTCACTTGATTTATGGCTGGAACATCAAGTTCTAAAGACTTGAAATCTTCTAAATGTTTTATATCAAAATTACAAACTCCAATGTTTCTAACTCGGCCATTTTTTTTAAGTTTTATCATTTCTTTCCACGTTTCAAGTCTTATAATTAAATTAACATCATTATCTGGATCTTCGTTGTATCCTCCTGGCCATTGCATTAAATATGCATCCAAATAATCGGTTTTAAGATTTCTACATGTCTGCCAAAAAGCTTTCTCTGTATTTTCACCGTAGTTTTTCGGATGTAATTTTCCTATTATAAACACATCACATCTTTTTAAATTAAATTTTGGTAGTAATTCTTGTAACACGAGCCCAAAATTTTCTTCTCGTTCGCATATTGGATTACATTCTGTAATAATTATTAATAAATTATACAATATTTTATTTAAAATTGAAAATATAACGGTTATACATACCGAACGACCTGTAACCGGTTTTCAATGCTACCGCAACTGATTTGCAAACATTTTGAAAATCTTTGATTTCACTGACTCCAACTGAAAATTAAAATTTTTTTTTTTAATAAATAAATAAATAAATTTTATTTAATTAATTTAATCATGAAATACTTACAAGATACCATAGGAAATTTATTTCCATTGTTAAGTGTGTATTCTTTATCTAAAACTGAAGACGGTAAGAAAAAGAATATTTCATAAAATGTTTTTACTGACATTCAATTTTCAATTTGTTTTATCGTCCGAAACAAAATGGCGGATTTCAAAATTTGTTTTTAATGCGCCAAAACCCACGTTTGTTTATATTATTTAAAAGGTTATTATCAAGTTTTTTTTTTTTTTTTTAATAAGAAATACATGAAATAATAAACATGTTTATTTGAAATATTAAAAAGATACAAAAAATTATATAGAAATATTTCATTTAAAATCTACAAAGCAAATTTAATTTGAGTTATTATGAAGAAAAAAAAAATTTTTTTTTTTAAATGTAAATTTAATAAACTCTTTTACGATAAGAAAATTAAAACTTAAATTATTATATAATCCCAAAATCAACAATTCAAAAACATTAACAATATCATCACATCGAGTCCTTTGCATTTTATGCAAAAAATTATTTATTTAAAACCATTTAAGGCACCAAAGTATTTACATCAATAGAAACCGTTTTAACTCTTACAAAACACGTTCACAATTTAAAAATTTAAATATTTGAAGTTAATTTCTTCGAGAGTAAAATCTAATAAATTATCTGGTTTTTACTCCATATTTTAAAATAATTATTTTTAATTTTGGACCATTTGTCTTGATAATTTCGGGCAGCCATTTTTAACTGATAATAAGTAATCGAACGTTGAAATTTATTTTCATTAAAAATATTTTTTGTAATAATGTCATTTTCAGGAAATGATTTAAAAGTTTCTTCGAACAGCAAAAACAATTCTTTTTTACATATCGAAGTCCTTCCTTCTTTTTTATTCAAATTTTTTTTTGTAACTCCTTGTTTATAACCGTTAACGGACACTTCTAAATTTGTAGCAGATGTTTTACACCAAATTATACTCAATGAACATGGTTTTTTACTAACAATTTTAATATCTGGAAAATTTACTTCACTTTGATAAATAGGTACATTTTGAAAAACTCTTTCATTCACCGCTCTGTGAAAGGATTGTTTCGAATATGGACATCCTCCTAAAAAAAAATTATTGTTTAAATTATAGGAAAAATACAATTTAAATAATTGTCGAATAAAATATGACTCACCTCCACAAATTATGCCTTCCATAGTGATAGGGTTTGGTATGAAAAAACTTAATAAAGCTCCTTGCCAACCGATTGCATTCCATTTTGCAATTTTGTCAGAACAAGATAAACTAAGTGTAGGATCTCCACGACCTGGTTTCGTTCTTACAGCTCCTATACAATGATAATTCACACCAGGCAAATATGGATCTTGAATTATCGAATCAGGAAGGCACTTAGCTCCTGTTCTGTGAATATCTTCTATTTTATCTATACCAAAATATAAAATCATAAACTAATCGACAACATGTTAATTTACTACAAAACATTCCAGGGATGTGCAAATTTGAAGCTTACCTAAGTCCGAATTGAATGATTCATCGTTAGAAGTGACTTCATTTCCTACATCCTCAAACTTTTTCTTTTTTATCGGCTCATCATCAATTAATAGTTTTCTTTTAAGAGGATTGTCTTGTTCAACATTTAAATTATTAATTAAACACTCCCTAAAATGCCAATTAATTTTTTCAATTGATAATGTTAATAACTAATTTTTGACATAAGAGAAAAATATTGCACTTACTCTGCATTTAAATCTTTTTTCGGCATGATTGATGCATCTCCACATGGTGACATACTTGTTACAAAATAAAATTTAACTGAATTTTTTATTTGAAAATAAGAATTTTCTTTGTGCAAAATTTTTGAAAAATTAGTTTTATTAAAATTAATAATTTCGTTATATAAGTATTTTAAAAAGGCACGCCTAGCAATAACTTCAGCATGTGAATCATTCAAAACATTTCCTTTAGGACTCATTGAACTTTTTCCTATGCACTTTGAACCAGTTCCAAGAGATAAAATTTCAATTTTGGTGCCTTCAATTACTCCAACAATTGCTGATATAACTGTCCACTCATTAGTTAAGGGTTTACCCTTTTTAATAGATAAATATTGATTGATACAAGCATTTACAATAGCATTTATTTGAGTCATTTTAATTTTTTGAAATATCATTATTTTACAACATTTGGATCCCAGGAAAATTTTTCATTTGCCTTGATTGAATCTAACAATTGTATATCTTCATTACTTAATTCAAAATTTAAATCAATGTTTTCTCTTATTCTTTCAGGATTCACCGATTTTGGAATAATAGCAAAACCATGCTGCAATGCCCACCTGAAAAAATTATGACATTTTGTTTACAATTAAAAAATTATCAAATATGATATTTTCAAATGTAATTAAAGTTAAAAAAAATTACTTTAATAGCACTTGTGCACTACTTTTATTTATTTTTTTGCTGATGTCCAAAACAACAGAATTTTTCAATAACAAATTTGTTTTTCTAGCTCCTCCTAGACTACTGTAAGCTTGAAGTAAAATTTTTTCATTATTGCAAAATTCAATTAGATCAAGTTGTTTATACAGTGGATGATATTCAACCTAAATAAAATATTTCTTTAGTTATCACAATAATTTTTTTTGATCAAAAAAAATTCATATGAAAAAAAAATGCTTACTTGGTTCACAACAGGTACTACACCATTACAATCAGCAAGTAATTCTTTTAAGTGATCTGTAGTGTAATTGCTTACTCCTAAATTTTTAATAAAACCCTTATTATAAAGTTCTGTTAATTCAAACCATGATTCCCTTCTTAATTTGCTATTCAAATTTGATTTTACATCTACTCCCTCAGCACCAGGCCAGTGAATTAAATACAGATCAATATATGTGGTCTTTAATTTTTCTATCGAACTCAATGCAGCATTTTTTGCTTTGTTTTTTCCCTGATCATGAGGTGCCAGTTTTGAAGTTATATAAATATCACTACGAGTCAAGTTATACTTGGGCAAAAGCTCAATCAAAGCATTTCCTATTTCTTCTTCGTTTCCATACACAGCTGCTGTGTCTAAATACATAAAATAATTACAATAATAAATTAAATAACTGTTAAGCATTAGATGAATTGATATTTTTAACAAAAATAAACACTGAATACAAACCGATAGACCTATATCCAGCATCAAGTCCTGCATCAATGACTTTTTTAATTGTATCTGACCCTCTTATTAGATAAGTTCCCACTAAAATATAATATATAATAATTATAGTAAATTTAAAAATAGAAAAAGTTACAAAAATTTAATAAAACGAAACACATACAACCAATTAAAGGGAACTGATTTCCATTACTTAATGTGTACATTTTACTGCATTAAATTACTTCATTTTAAAACAGTACCTGAACACAATTCAATTATTTATCCGCAGTCATAGAGATCCGGTTCACTGAATGTTTATGACGTGATTAAGATTTAAAGACACTAATATAAAAGGCGGTGTAATATTTATAATGTTTCACGTTAATTACACTTTTATTATTTTTCGTAAAAATAATTTCATTAATATACTATATTTATTCATTTATTTTTAAAAAAAATAAGGGTTGTAAAGATAAAACATTATAAATTAAAAATAAATAAGTGTAAAAAAAATTTTAATCACTCATTTTTATTAATTGTTAGTTGAAAATAAATACAGAGCATCTTACAATCAGTAATTATGACATATTATTACATTAGAAATATATTTTATAATAATTTTATCTTTTAAGGATTAAATTAAAATAAATTTTTAAATATAATAATTACAAGAATACACTTATAATAAATGTTAAAACATATTTTTATATGGAAATGTTAATCAATATAATTGGAAATAATTCTTACTTATGCTTAAATCATTTGAATTAAAAAAAAAATAGAAATTATAAAACTTATATAAAAATTTCTAAGTTCTTTAAAATAAAAAAAAAAAAAAAAAATTTACATCGTTTTCTTTGGGTAATGATGAATATTTATATTAAACTGTTCTAGTAATTAAGAGAAAAAAATATTTTTTTTACAAATTAATCAGTAGTTATTTTTTTACACTTTAAAAAAAAAGCAAATTAAAACTTTTAATTATTTTCACTTAGAGTAAGCCTTGTCTTTTTAAATCATCAAAAGTCTTTTTATTTACAACATTCCCTAATGAATCTTCATATTCTTCTTCTAATTCTGGTTGCCATCTTTCACCTTGTTTTTGTGATTTTAATTTTTCCCATACTATAAAAAAATTTTTTTAGTATCATATATTAAATATTAAAATTAAAGTAATTCTTTAGTTTTTATTGAATGGTTATTTTAGATAACATTTCAAAATTCTTATGTGGCCATTTAAAAAAAATTAAATTTAAATATAAATTTTAATAATGATAAAGCATAAAAAAAAATAATTAAAAGGTTTTTAATTGAACTTACAAGCAAGAGCATCTTCAATTTGTGTAACATTAGCAAAATGAGCTGTATTTGGAATACCTAAACACCTCATTCCATGAGCATGACGCCATTCGGCAAAATGTCTTTGAAATGCCTTCGGACCTTTATAAGTAAAATTACCACAAATTTCGCAATTATATGAAATATTTAACCCATGCAGCTTGTAGAGCCAATATGGAATTGGTTTTCCATCCCAACCTATAATGATTTATTATAACAAATTACTTATTTTAAAATTATCATTAAAAGTTATTGTTTTATTCAAAAGCTATGATTTATATTTATTTGTAATAACGTTATTATTAAGCAGCGATAAAAAGAAAAATTAAAGTAAAAAAATTTACCCAAAGGTAAGTTTTTAGGATTATAGGGTACATCTTCAGTATCTTCCCCTTCAGATTCTGAAGCAGAAACTTCTACATCAGAATCATCTCTTTCTCCTTCCGTTCTAGCTTGTTTTCTTTGGACATTTTCTTGTGTCGCAGCTCTTTGGTCAGAAACCATGTCAGCCAATTTGTAAACCTGATTTTTATACACATAAATAGGTCAATAAACTATAATATCCTACAATTAATAAGAAGATTGAAAAGAATTTAAAAATAATACCTGTGCTTCCAAAGCAGCAATGCTTTTATTTCTTTCATGATCCTTTAAATGTCCACTCTTTTGGCCAGGTTTTGTTTTAGCAATTAAAGATGCATCAAATTCTGTTTTTCCTTTTGTGCTAAACAATCTCTGAGCTCTTTCTTCCAAAGTACCCCCACATTTTAATCCCAAAGCCATCAATGCTGATTTTAACCTATCAAGTCCTAATGAAGCAAGTTCTTCCCATGTCGAAAAAGCCGATAAATCTAAATGAGCACCAGCATGTGTCAAAGCACTGCCTGCTTCTTTCGGCCATCCTAACAAAAAATTTTAGAAAGTTAAAATTATTTTTTAAAGTAACAATACTGCAATATTATTTACATTGTTAATAAATAAATATTGCATTTACCTGGAAAGGTACCATTTTCCCATTGGGTTTGAAATTCTGCTTCAATATTTACATATTCTTTATCTAAATCATAAAGTGGTTTGATTCTTCTTATAAATTCATGTAAATAATCAACCACACTTTCTAGGTATTTTCTGTATTCTGCATTTTTTCTATCTTTGGGAATATCATATAAGTGATCAAAAGTTGTTAGATAGGCAATGTAATCAATTTTGTCGATTCCTTTTAAGTTTAAAAATTTATAATAACATTCATGTAAATCTAAATATTTTCCATAACCTTCTTCATCTGTAAATTCGACCATATTGTAATTTTCTTCTGTAGGATTTTCTCTCATTTTTGCCAATTCTTCAAATTCAGCTGACATGGGAATTCCTATTTCATTAGGGTGTCGTCTATAAAAATCTTTAATGGCTTTTAAACGAGAATAAAATTCAGTGAATTCGTGGGGACCAGAAAGTGCGGCTACTTCTTCTTTTCTTAAACCATCCTTATCCTCATAAAGTTCTTTTAAATGATTTGTACTCTCCATATAGTGATCAATTAACATTTTCAGTCTATGATCAGAGTTAATTTGTTCTCTTGAACCTCCAGCTTTTTTATAAAGCATTTCTTTTACCATAACATCCATCAGACGTTCTCGTTCTTCATGATATCGTCTTTGCTGTTCTAAAATTGTTTCCATAGCTTCAGATTTAAGTAACTGCTTGTAATACCTAACATATAAACAAACAAGAACTGTAACACGCTCTTGCAGACTACTGTTTACTGCCGGATAATTCGACAGTGTAAATAGAAAATTAAAAAGTTGACGTGGAACAAGATAATTTGGTGCTTGAAATATTGTACTTTTCAGTATGTAATGTGTTTCTTTTTCAAAAATATTGTGATGAGTTAAAACTTCTGTCATTTCTTGTTTTTCTGACCCAGGTTAGTCTTTTTTTTTAGTTTACTATTTACTGAATTCATTTTATAAATGTCGTTCTTATGAATTTTACAAAAGTAAGTGATTATAACGTTACTTAAAAATTAATTACTTTTATCATATACTTTGGTTTTTACTGGTTATTTTTAATTTAAAAAAATTTTTTTTAAGTAAGATGTTACTTGAATTGATTTTGAATGTGTGTCATTAATGTCATTATTGAAAAGGATATTAACTGAAAAATCCCTTAATGAGCTAACTTTAATTAATATTTTTTTTATTTAATTTTTAGTTGTTAAATTAACATTGATAAAAATTATGCTATTGATATTTATGAATTTTGAATTTTTTTTTTTTCTCAAATAATTTTTTACTCATTTTATTGCAAGTGAAAAGATTTAATTGAAAAAATGTTGAATAAATTATTATTATTAGTGCTTTGCTAAAAAATATCCTATGAATTTTTACAGTCACTAGTATATTCATCTTCATAAAACTAAAAAGTTACACATTCGAAATTTTCCTCTTTACTATTCTTATAAAGCACTCGTTTTAACAGAAAATTTTTTAATCAAACCTTGTGTGCAAATTAAACTAATTAATACATTGAAATATAATTGAAAAATTGAATATTAGAATTTAACATATTTTTTTTTTTCGATTTAGATTAATTTAATTTCTTATGTATTTCTCATCATTTTAAAATAGAAAATTAAAAATCTGCCTGCAGGCCATATTCCTTTGACTATTAAATATTTTTTTATCACAATGTGCACTCAGTTTTTTTTATATAAAATTTGTAACTATTATTCAATTAAATTGTCTCGATTTAAATATTTAGTATTTTATTACAGATAGTAAGAAGTTATTATCGAAATAGATAATAAATTGCTTGTTAATCATATTTATTTATTTCAATTATTATTATTATTATAATTTATAAGTTAGAATAAATATTAAATTTAAATTGAAGCTTTTATTTGAAATTTTAATTATAATATTATATAATTAGCTTACTAATGATTTTTTTTTTGAAGTTATAAGGCTCATAAACTTAGAGAAAATGCCTGAAATTTTTTTTGTCAGTGTTAATAAAATATATATTTATGTACACGAA
>NW_002987244.1:306126-311582 GCF_000006295.1 Pediculus humanus corporis | reverse complement strand
ATTTTTTTTTTCGGTCGCTGGAATAAGTTATTTAGATCATTAGGTAGACGTTTCTTTTTTATCCTTTTTAGTTGGAGTAGATGATTTTGGTGATTTTTTCGGAGTTAATTTCGATTCATCATCTTCTGATACAACGTCATAAGTCTTATCTTGACTTTCTCTACGACCTTTCAACTTTACCATCGTGTTTAAATGTCGAAACCTGAAAATAATTGATTGATTTTGCCATGTAAATATCGTCGCAAGATTATCTGTCGAAAAATTAAAAAATTATTTTTAAATTTGCAAAAAAAAATATTTTTAAAACCGACCTCACTGGAACTTCACTTGATTCTCCTTGATTCGCTTGAAGTAAAAAAGCCAAAGGCCAGCTGATCCAAGATGTTCTTATTTGAAATAATCGAAATAATGGTTAATTTAAATTTAAAAAATGTATTTTGGCTTGTGTTTAGTTTACTTACAATGGGGTGTTAACTGATAGCGCCATGTTTGGGTCAGATACTTGATTTTTTGTAGGTGGTCGATATTTGACAATTTTCGGATTATATATTTTAGGATCGCTGACCATTCTGACGAAGAATGATCTCTTATAAGCCAGTCCCTCTTTTTTCTTCCTGTCTAACATTTCGGAAATTTCATCCGTTGGTTCCTGAAACAATTTAATTTTTATCAAGTTTTGTTAAAAAATTAAAATAAATAAAAAAAACCTATTAAAGAAGTCATCACCTTTTCAAGCTCCTGGTTTTCTAAGAGCTCTTCTGATATTTCAATTATGACTTTCCAAGCGTATTCTTAAAACGATAAAATTATTTTTTATTTTAATAATAAAAAAAAAAATAATAATAATAATAATTAAATAATAAAAATGTTTTGATGACACCAACCAACATCTTCGTCGGTTGCATTTTGTGCAACAATGCAAAATCTTATGACGTAGGTATCGTTTAAACTCGCTGGAACCATGTGTAATTTTCCAGATGCGTTTATCGAACTAAGAAGTTTTTCATTTAAACTGTTTGAACCCTTTAAACGAAAGCAAACTAGTCCAAGCTAAAAATCATTTGAAAATATTTAATATAAAAAGTTTATATTGCAAGGTACGGGAAAATTAGGAAAGTACACACAAACCTTAACTTCGTTGCAAACTTCAAATCTTTGATCGCTTAACACTAAACTTTCAAACTTCTTAGCTAAACGAATATGGTGTCTAATGTAATTTTGAATGCCTTTAATGCCGTAATTACGTAAAACGAACCATAATTTTAACGATCGAAACCTTCGAGACAAAGGTATGCCCCAATGACGATGATCTATTGCAGTGCTGGAATAACCGTGTTGCAAATAAAGGGGGTCGACAACCAATGCGTAGGTCAAGCTAAAAAAATTTTAAAAAAAGTCAGCCATAATGACTTTTATTTAAAAAAAAAAATGTTGAATTGTTTACCTAAGTCTATCACGAACCCACATGGTCGAACAATCATAATTAGTGAGTAGAAATTTGTTTGGATTCGTATTAAAACTAGTAGCATATTCGATTCCATCCAAAAGTGGTTTTAATTCCGGGCAAATAAATGCATTTCCTGCATAAGCAGCATCCACGTGTAGCCAAACGTTGGGAAATTCTTTGCAAACCGGTCCGATTTCATTAAGTTTATCAAAAGAACAACAAGATGTGGTTCCGAGTGTTGTTGAAACGAAAAAAGGCATAAGACCAGCTTCGACATCTTTTTCCATAGCCTCATAATTAAAGAAAAAGAAAAAAAAAAAGAAAAACCTCTTATTAAATATTCAAATATTGTTTCTCTCTCTCTTTCTTTTTAAACCTTTTTTAATGTTTCTCCTCTTAATCTGTATTTTTCATCAGTTTCCAGAATCCGAAGTTTAACAAATGAAATCATGGAAGCTTTTTCAACGCACGAGTGAGCTTCTTTACTGCAATAAGCCATTAATTTAGACAAGAGAGTTCCATTTTCCTCATTCGGAAACTGTTGCTTTAATACTTTAATTGCTTGAGCTCTTGCTGCCAGCATACAAACAAGGACGCATTCGGACGCCGATGTTTGTATCACACCGCCTACAAACAAAGGTAATTAATAATAAATTTTATCATTTGAGAAAAAAAAGGTTAACTCACCGCCTTTGCTGTCTTTTTCCAAAGCTAAAAAATCTTTTGGTAGGCCAATGGCTCTTCCAAACCAATCGACCACAATTATTTCCAATTCCGTGCATGCCGGACTTGCTGCCTGTAAAAAATTTATCGTTTTGAAATTTTTTTCGCGTTTGTTATTCAACGATTGATTTATTCTCACCCAAGAAAATCCGATGCAACCGATACCAGCCGAAAGCATGTCTCCCAATATGCTCGGATATGAATTTCCACTTGGAAAATATGCGTGAAATCTTGGATGTTGCCAATGCGTGACGCCTGTTAAACATTATTTGTCTTTTTTTTTTTTAACGGTTTTTTTTTTTTGTTAACAACAAAACGGTTTTTTTTTTCACATTTAAATTACCCGGCATAATTTTGTTTTCAACATCTTTCATGATGGCATCCCACGGTTCGGGGTCTTGTGGTGCTTCCGTCGAAAGTAAGGGCCTTAAATATCCAGGTTCGATGCTCGGCGTCACTCGTCTCCCGGGTAAATTTTTCATGTATTCGCAAATATAATCGATCATTTCTTTTCCCTTTTCTCTAAATTCTTCGACGTCCATTTTTCTTTTCTTTTCTTTTTGTTTAAAAAAAAAAAAAAAAAATTCGGAGAACGAGCGTGTATATGCATTTTCAATTTACGAAAGAAAATTTATTATTATTATTATTATTATTATTGTTATTATTTTTTTTTTTTTTAAATAATCAAAAGTTGAGTTTTTTTTTTTTTTTTTTAAGAAAAAACTGATTTCTGTTGATGACCCCTAACATCATCTTACATTACGATGATAATTGGGTTCTTTTTTATTTCTCAATGGTTTCCATTTAATTTTTTTTTTTTTTTTTTTTCGATTTTCTGACAAAATCATCATCATCATCATTTAGAAAAAAAAAAAAAAAGAAAATTTATTTATTTATTATTATTTCTGTGCATTTAAAAAAAAATCAATTGATTCGATGCGTGCGTGTTTTGTGTAAAGTTTAATTATCATTATTATTATTAAAAAAAAAACAACATGGGGGGAGGGGGAGGGGGGGAAATTAAATTTTTTTTTCGGTGCGAATTCGAAGTGAAAAAAATTTTTTTTTTATTGATATCCAATATATATATATAACGTGAGTAATTCATCAATCATTTGTCCTCTGATGAATGTGGTTGTACGTTTGTCGATTGTTATGACGTATTTTTGCCACAGCCTTCTTTGATTTTCAAAATTTTTTTTTTTATTTTTTTTTTAATTTTTTTTTTTTGTAAATAAATAAGTTTTCACGGAAATAATAAACGCATTTAAAAAAAAAAAAAAAGGGAAAAAAATGGTAAAATTAACGACGAAATATTTATTTCGTAAAATATCGAAAAAAAATTCATTTCAAAAAAAGAAAAAAGGGGAAACGGATATAGAATATTTAAATAGGGTAACACATCTTCACCTTCAATCACAGTACATAGATAAAATTTCCGTCGTGCCACAGTGTCAATCCGTCAAAGTTATTTACTTGCAAAATAATTTAATCGTCAATTTGGAAAACTTGAATAATTTTCCCAATTTGACTCACCTTTACCTTCAACACAATTACATAAATAAAATGGAAAATATAAATTGTTTGACGTCGTTGAAAAAGTTATATTTGGGTTATAACGAAATTTCCGTGGTCGAAGGTTTGGAAGGAATGAAAAATTTATCCGAGCTTCATTTGGAAAATCAAAGGTTGCCACAGGGGGAAACGTTGTTTTTCGATCCGAGAACAATATCTCACCTCAGTCAATCCCTTAAAATCCTTAATTTGGCCAATAATAACATAGATTCCGTGTCCCCGTTGGAAAATTTAACCGCATTGACGAAACTCATCATAGACGGTAACAAATTGAAAAACGTTAAAGATTTTACGGAAACGATATATTGTTGGCCATTTTTGGAAGAATTGAATTGCGACGATAATCCCATGGTCAACGACAGGAAATATTTCGACGAAATCGTCGTAGCATCGAAATCCCTAAAAATTCTCAACGGAAAACAAATAAACGAACAAACGAGAGAATTTTTAACGAATTTATTCAACAATCGCGAAAACGGTAGAAAATTATACGAATTGTCCACGAGAATATTCGATTCGGAAGAAAGTATTTTTTACGCCGCCAATAATAATAATAATAAAAATAATAATACTACTACTACTACTACTCACGGTGGTGACGTAGTTGTTAATAAAGGAATCGAAACGGAATCAAAAATCGGTTCGAAATTATTTCCGGTTTTAAATGAATTATCAAAAGAAAGGAAATTATTTTATAAAAATTCGTTGAATAAAAGTTATACTTCCGTTTATAGCAAAACATTGCACGTCACGCATATAAACGATCTCAATTGATTTCGAATTTTCTTTTTTTTTTTTTTTTTTTAAAAAATAAAATTTACGAAAAAAAATAAAAATAAATAAATAAATGTAATTAATGTAAATAATTTTTTATAATATTTATTTTTTTTTAAAAGAAAGAAAAATTGTTGGTTCCTACCTGTTGCTCCCCTTTTTTTTTTGTATGTATTTTCCTTCTGTCGGTGGTGTTGGTCGATGTGTCACTTCCTGTTGATCTTTTTATCCAATCCAAGCGCAAACTTCATCTAAATTTCCTACGGGACTCAACAACATTCAATTTCTATTATTTTCTTTTCAAGTCTTATTCGCTTGCGTCGTAGAATTTTCCTTTTTTTTCTTTTCGTTTTTTTTTTTTTTTTTTTTTTTTTTTTCTTTCAAATTAATATCATCATCATCATTATTATTATATAGTCATGACGTTGTTTTATCGAAACATTGTTTTTTCGAAGGTGGACGAGGAGGAGGAGGAGGAGAGGGGAAGGATTTTTTTTTCGAAAAGACAAAGATGGAAAAAAATTGAAAAAGAATTAAATTTAAATATGATGATGATGATTTTCTTTTTTTTTCTGGAAAATTCGTCGTGCGACAGTGATGATGACCTATTTAAGAATAAAATGAGAGAGATAAAGGGTGGTAAAGGGGGTGGAGAGGGGGTGAAATGAATGGATGGATGGAGGTAAAAAGATAATAAAAAATTTAGAAGGCAAGGACGTCAAAATATGAGCAATAACTGACTTGATGCTGCTGTTTCTGATGCTGCTGCTGGGTCATGATGGAATTTGAAAAATTTTTTTCATAGTTGATCGAAGAAGGATTATTGCGCCATTATTATTATCATCATCATCATCATCATTTTATTCTTTCCTTTTCTTTCTTTTTTCTCTTTCCTTCTCTCTCTCTCTCTCTCTCTCTCTCTCTCTCTCTCTCTCTC
>NW_002987244.1:302212-305980 GCF_000006295.1 Pediculus humanus corporis | reverse complement strand
CAATTATAAAAAGGGCAAAAGGATAATTGAGGAAATACAAAAGGAACAAATTCCAATTCCGAATCTTCCAGCAGATTTTGTTTGGATGCAGGTTAAAAAATTTATATTTTTTTTATTAAAAAAAAAAAAAACTTTTCCTAGAGTCGATGTATTAAAAATCCAGGAAAATCCAAAAAAAAGAAGGTGTGATAAAATCAAAAGAAAAAAAAAAAAAATTTTTTTCTTCCCCTCCCCATTTTTTTGATCGATGACTTATTTATTTGTCGGCGAAAATTTTTTTTTGTTTTCCAGATTCCAGTTTATTATTATTATTATTATTATTATTAATTTACTCTTGCCACACATTTTTTTTCTTCCTTCCCCACTTTAATTATTATTATTATTGTCTCTTCTAACTAAGATAGTAGGTTAAAATTATTATAAAAAATTTTAATATCGATCGTATTGATTAGGTTTCCGCCGGAAGTAAAATGAGAAATCTTTTAGAATATGCCATAAATGTTATGAAAGATGGGAAATCCGTGGTTTGGACGGGCGTCGGACCGAGTTTGGGAAAAGCCATTTCCTGTGCGGAAATATTAAAAAGAAAATACAACGCTCATCAAATATCAAAAATTTGTTACAACAAGTGAGTTGATTTTTTTTTTTTTATTAATTATTAAAATTAATTTAAATAGAAAAATTAATCGTGATCCATCCACGTTTACAGAGTCGAAGATTATTGGGATCCATGTTTGCCACAATTAGAAACATTAATTGTAAGAAGAGATATTCCTACAATTCATATTCTTATATCTCGAGATAAATTAGATGATGCGGAACCTGGGTAATAAACACGCGCACACGCCCACGCAATTTCCGGTTTTAAGTTTTTTTTAATTTTCTTAAATTTTTATATAGATATCAAGCTCCCGGATGTTACGATGCTCATTGGAAAACGGAAGAAGAAACAAAATTAGAAAAATTTCGCGATAATAATAATCGTCAAGCCAAACAGAGAAGGGCGAACACTTTGAAAAAATTAACCGGGAGAAATAATCATGGTTCTGGTTGAAAAGTCTGGTAAATAAAATAATTTTTTTTTATTATTATTTACATAACGTCTCGATCGAAATGTATTTCCCCCTCCCCCTTCCCGCCCACCCCAAAAAGGAGAAAGGAAAAATAAATTGTTTTAGAATTGCGGATCATTAATTAATAAAATAAAATTAGCAAAATCTTTATTTAAACAAAAAAAAAAAAAAAAAAGCTTGTAATTCATTTAAGTATACAATCGAACGATTTTTTTTTATATATCGTATATTTTTTATCTGATTAATTTTGTTCATCGACTTTGATATATATATAATTATTATTATTATTATTATTAATTACATTTCAAAATAAAATAATAATTTTTTAATTTATTTATTTCTATTTGCTTATTAAATATATATATATATTTATATTTATATAAATTTGAGTAAACTAAAAAAACTTATTTCTAACACATTTTACTATTTTATTAAATTCACACGAGACTAATATAATAATGATAATAACTTTAGTTATTTATGAATGAAACATAAAAAAAAAAAAAAAAAAAATTGAATAAATCATTTCGAATTAAATGATTTTTGTTAATATTTTTTTTACATGAATTGTTTTCGATACATAATTATAATTAAATTTAAAAAAATACTATTGTGATTTGTTTATATATAAATATATATTTATATCGAATAAATTGAACACTTGATCATATATATATATATATAAATATATGTGTGTGTATGTGTGTTTTATTATTATTATTATTTCACAAAACTTTCAAACGAAAAAAAAAACTGACACACACTTGCAAACACACAACACACACATATATATATTTCTTTTGCTTCGATTTAAATTAAAACTAGTTTAAATAATTTTATTTAATGAGAAAAATAAATAATAATAATAATAAATACCATACTTGAGGATTAAATTAAAAATTAAAAAAAAATTATTATTATTATTATTTTTTTTTTTAAAAGAAGTAACGATTTATATATTTTACACTGTTATTCGAGAGTTTTTTGTTTGTTTATCGACTAAGTTTTTTTTTTTTTTTTTTTAAATTAAAATACTTTTAATTTCATTTATTAATTAATTTATGCTTCAGATTCACCAGAGCCTTCCTCTTCTAAAATTGGAACAATTAAATTATCTTTCGACATAAGATTATATTTTGTGACAAACATTGTGAATCTTCTACATAGATATGTTTGACCTTCGAAATCGTTAAATATTTGTCTGTGATGAAAATATGCATGAGAGAATATCCTATAAACTCTTCTGCAAACTGATCCTAATTTGGCCACAGATGAATCTTTAATACTTATTCTAAAAAAAAAAAGCAATAAAATTTCATTTGAACATAACAAAGGCAACAATACTGAAATGTTGATTGATTTAAAATTATATTCGATATTTAAATTATACCTGCTTGGAAAATATTTATTGCTATTAAGCAAGCATGCAGCTCCATCTAATGTATGCCTTGTATAATCTATAGCAGGACATTCTTTGGGAGTCTTGTGTGCAGCACATAAAAATATCCATTGCTCTGTGGCAGTCATTTGGTTGCAAGTATGAGGATGACAGTCATTTTGAAGTTGTACCTAATCAAAAATCATTTTATTTTTAATTTATGTTTAAGAAATTATGAAATTAAATTTTTAATACTTACTGCTAAACCATTAAGTTCCATACAAAACTGTCTAAGATGTTCATATTTCCAAACGCCTTCATCTTGTGATTCAGGTGGAGTCAAAATTAAATTTATATTTCCAGGATCTTTTTGTATTTGTTGTTGAATGTATTGCTGCACCGCTAGAGTACTATCCATTTCATCAAATGGCTCATCAGGCCATTTACCGAAATCCTTAATAAAAAGATGAAAAAAACAATTCGATAAATTTTACAAAAAGAATTAATAAACTGCGACTTGAAAAAAAATCACAACTTCTATACGCAGAACATTTAGAAAATTTTTTGATTTAAACAAAAAATTATTATTAATTTAAATTAAGTTTTAAATGGGTGTAGGCATAAATCCAGTCCACAGTTCAAAAAGCAAATTTAAAAAAAAATAATTGGAAAAAATTTATTATAATATCGTGCATGAGTAGTTTTTTAATCTCTTTTTAAAATAATAATAATAATTACTTCTTTACTAGTTCCAGAACGATTTCTTCTAATGACTTTTGTTCCATCAGCCATCTTCATTTTGACAAACTATCAATGTTGCCACGTTTTTACAAAAAAAAAAAAAAAAAAAAATTTCAGTTACAAACCGTGGAACTAGATAGAAAAGTTCTTTTTTTTAGTTTTAATTCAAATCATGCTTTCAAACTGACAAATTTTTAGTTTTAAATAAATTAATGTAATTTATTTGTGTTATTAATAAGTGTTTTAATTATTTAGAACGTTAAAATGAAACTACAACGGAAAGGTATGCATATTAATTATTATCGTATTTTTATTGTCATTTAATTGTTTTAAACTTTTAATGTCAGTTTTTTCTTCACTCAATAATTTTTGATTCAAAAAAATTTTAGGATGAAATTATGTATGAAATAATTAAAACTTGATTAAAATTTTATTAAAATTGATAATGTATTATTACTTAATTGAATTATAAATACAATTAAAATTTTGTTTTATGAAAAATAATTTACAATTATAATATAATAATTTATAATGATACAATTTTTTTTTCTTTCAGCAAAAAAAAAAAAAAAAAAG
>NW_002987244.1:279173-302164 GCF_000006295.1 Pediculus humanus corporis | reverse complement strand
AAAGTTATCAAGTCTTGTGAGGGTTTTTTTTCTGTTACCAATTAATGTTGTGTCCTTGTTTAAACAAAAAAAATTTCATTCGATGTAAAGTTTATTAGTTTTATAAAAAATTTTTTATTTATATTTATGTGGACGGTTTGTCATTTTCATTATTTTTTTTATCTTCTGCTTTTATGTTGCTACTCGATAAATCATCACCTTTATTTTCTACATTTATTTCATCGTTGAGCCAATTATTTTTTTTCTCACTCATTTTTTCTGGGCTAGATATATTTATTTGGTTTTCTTCTGACTTATCATCTTTGGTTGAGTTTTTAATTTGATGCCTTAAAAAAAATATAAAAAACAAAATGAATGAAATAGTTTGGACATTTTTACTAAATATTCGATTGTGTCCATTTTGTTAATGAGCCAACTTGTTTTTTTAAGCAGGAATAAATAATAATAGTAATAATAATTGTACACACGTTATATGTATTTGTGACTGGTTTTGAGCGTTCATTGCATATCCGGAATATTCTGGATATCCAAATCCTCCTGAATCGTATCCCATTTGATTTCCATAACGGTAACTAGGATTATGACTCTCTGCTGAGGATACGCTCAAATCTGACTGTGATAATCCTAAAGAAAATTTCTCATGTGTATCTCACATATATTTTATATACTTTTATACGATTGAAATGTTTACCAAGTCGGTAATAAATCTCTCTACCTGTGCCTCACCTGTGTTGCTACTCCTCTTGTCAATGTCTTCATCAACACCCTCAGGAGGACAATGAACTAAAGCACCATGATCACGTGAAAACAATTTATTTTCCGTTGATTCTTCGCTAGTTTTTATATGTACATCATAATTATTTTTTTCTGATATTTCTTCTATTTTAAAATCTGACGTTGCTGGTGTTACAAATTTTGTTGTTGTTCCCTTTGATTCAATTTTAGGTACGACTGGAGTATTCTTTTGCAAAAAATCAATAATTAAAAAAATAGAGTCGATAATTATGTATGAGAAAAAAATGAAAACTTACGGTTGTTTCTTCGGTTTCAACAATCAAATGATTATTTTTTAAAGTCATTGTTATTATGCTTCCATTATTTTTAGGATTAGGAAGTTGTAAACCTGAAACTGTTGTTGTTTCATCACTTGGTGTAACGGAAAAATGCGATTCGCTCGATCTTAACTTTAAAAAACAAATCATAAAAATTATTAAACTTTATTAATATTAATAATAATAAAAGTTGTTGTTACATACTTCTTGAGGCAAAGTATATCCTTGTAATTTTCCACATGGATTCATACTTTCTTCTTTTTTTAAAACTCCTTCGTAACATTCTTCTTTATTCGTTCTATATTTTTTCCAAATAAAACGAATTCCAAGTATGGCTGCCACGATAAATAATAATGGTATAACCGTTGCTATTCCAGCTAAGATAAACGTTTGTACATCTGTAAAACCTAACAAAAATAATTTTTTATTAAAGAAAATTTTGGCCATTTTTTTTTTTTTGACCATTTCCGGTTTTTCTTACCTACCCGCATCGGTAAAATCATTTATAGGAACATATCCGGTTTCATTTAAATCGTGAAGGCCGTTTATAGGATTTAGGGCACTTTCATTTGTCTCGTTCGTTGAATTTTCATTTAAATTTGGTATTAAAAAAGAATTTTTACTTATATTTAAATATCCCCGCGTCGTCCAATTTCCCTCCGATATTATTTTCGTCATTTTTCACTGATTTTAATTTTTTCATAATAATAATAATATTAATAATAATAATTACTATTATTATTACGAATAATTCTTATTCAAACATTTTTTTTTTTTCGAAGGTGAAAATTCGGTTAATAAAAACAAAAAATCAATTTTAGTCAAAATTATTAACGAAATTATTATTATTATTATTATTATTATTATTATTATTATTATTAAGTAAATTTACTTTAAAAAAACTGAAATTATTACGTAATAATTTTCTTTTTCTCACTCGTTTTAATAAAACAAAAATTCGATAAACTATAAAAAAAATTTTTATTTATTTTTTTAATAAATGAAAACACATTTATTATTATTATTATTATTATTATTATTAAAAAACACTATAATCCGTGTTAACATTTTTGTTTTAAAAAAGAAAAAAAGAAAAGGAAAAAAAAAAAATAATAATAATGATAATAATAAAAATCCGGTTGAGGCACACCCGAGTTATATCTGCGAGTGGTCCAGAGATTAAATAGAAAGGGATGCTGGGAAAGAGAAAATCAATATATATATAAAAGGGCGGTTTAAACGTATCGCGTGCAATTTTTTCTTTTCTTTTTTTTCATCTTAAATTATCGTACATTCATTAATGAAAAAAATTTTTAATTATTAAAAGAATCCAAAGATGACGAATCGGAAAAAATTATTTTATTTAAATAATAATAAATTTTTTTCGTTATTTATTTTTTTTAAATTTTTGCACGAGGTACCGATTTGACAATCTGAAAAGAACAAAATAATAATAATAATAATAATAATAATAATAATAATAATAATAATAATAATAATAATAATAATAATAATAATAATAATAATAATAATAATAATAATAATAATAATAATAATAATAATAATAATAATAATAATAATAATAATAATAATAATAATAATAATAATAATAATAATAATAATAATAGTTTTTATTTATTTAAATTTTACGTAAAAAATTTTTTTTGGTACCTGATAAATTTTGTTGATTTTCTCTCATTCTCCTGCACGTATTGAGCAATAGCAAAACGTTATTATTATTATTATTATCGTTTCTTTCATTTGAATTTTTAATTTTTTTTTCATCTTCTTTATTATTATTATTATTATTATTATTATTATTATTATTATTATTATTATTATTATTGACTGATGACAATTCGCTTAAATTTTTATACATTTCTTTTTTTGTTTCATTGTAATTTTTTTTATCCAAATTTTCTCTCGATTTCTTAAATAATAATAATAATAATGATTAATAAGGTACTTTGGGGGGTATACGTGAAAATTTATGTTTACCTTAAAGTTAAATTCCTTTTTATTATTATTATTATTATTTTTAAATTTATCCAGTGATAATCTTTGCATTTCTTTCGATAGTTTTCTTATATCGTTTAAAACTCGATTTTTTTCTTTTTCTGGAAGGTACTGGGAAATTTCTTGCAAAACCTTAAAAAAAGCACTTTTTAATATTAATAATTTAGGTACGCAATCGAAGTATATATTTTTTTTTTTTCTTATCACTCACTGATAATTTTTTAAGGGATATCAGAGCTTGTACGATGCTACCTAAACCCCTGTGATTACCCTGTCGTCTGCTATCAATCGATCCAATTGTAAAAGGATTACAATCTCTTAATAATATATGTAATTGATGTTTTTCGTTTGATAATTTCAAACCTGAAAACGAAAAAAAAAATTGTTTTTCTCTCTCTCTCTCGTTCCCCCCTCTCTCTTTCTCTTTTCATTTTTTACCATTTTTTTCCCATAAATAATAATAATAATTATTTATTTTAAAAGGTTGTAACGTGGATTTTAAAACATCCTGATACGATTTAACGGTTTCTGTTATTTTTTTTTCAACTATTTCCGGTTTTTCCCCACCGTTCATTTTCGATATATTATAACGAATCGTTTTTCCAGGTTTCGGAGTGAATATGAGTCTGAGTCCGGATTTGCTAACGTCAATATTTTCTCCAATTATCATTTTTCTTGATGTTTCATCCTAAAAATAAAATCATAATTTAAAAAAAAAAAAAAATTATTAAAAAATTTGAATTTAATTTCTATTCTCACATTAAACGTTTGTATTATTTTTAAAGAATTTTGTGCCCAAATCCATTTTTTATTTGCAGAATTTATTATTCCTTCTAGAGGATCGATAAAACCGGAAGTTACCAAAGAACTAAATGCTTTGATTGCTTGAATCTAAAAAAAAAAAAAAAAAAAAAATTCGATTTGTTTTAAATGATCGATGTATCGATCGATATATCGATTGATTGATTGATTGTGTAATCGACCTCGGATAATTCCATTTTATTTAACCATTCGTTTAAAAACCAACAATTATCGTGTGAACCTTTAAATAATTGATTTAAATATGGCCGAAGAACGGGACCGAGAATTTTAGGATCAGAATCCATTGCTTCGTATAAACATTCCATAACCTGAAAATTTTTTTTATTAATTATTATTATTATTATTATTATTATTATTATGGTTGGAAATTTTATGTTGATATATATATATTACTTTGATAACGATTGATACGTCATCAGTAAAATTAAAATTAACGTTATTTTTTCTTTTGATATCTTCGATTATCATTCTCGTTGACAAATTATAACTTAATATTATTTTATTATTATTATTATTAATATGGTTTTTGGTACGATGGGAAAAATTTTTCGAGTGGGATAATTTTTCTTTAGCGTCGTTAAATATCAATTCCATCAAATAAATAAAATCGTCTTTATTATTATTATTATTATTATTATTATTTGTTTTCGTCGAATGTACTGGACGGTGGTCAATGTGGTCGTTTGAAAAATAAAAATTTGTTTTTTTTCTCATGTTTTTATAATTTAATATTTCTTTTAATAAAATTCCGACATATTTTAATTGTTGTCTAGTGAAAAAAATATTTTTCATCATCATCTTGGAATTTTTTTTACTGATGTTTAAACGACGAATATTTTTATTCGATAATGGCGGAAGTAAATTCGTTATGACGTTTTCCCATTTTTCTATCATAACCTAAAAAAAAATTTTTTTTTTTCTTTTTTCTTATTAAAATTTATATTTTAATTTAATTTAATTTTTAGAAAAAAAAATTTGCTCTCGTTTACGTTTTCTATTTGATATTTAAAATATTTATCGTCGTCGTTCGTATCGTATTGTTGTAATTCTTGGTTATTATTATTATTATTATTATTACTCTCGTCGTAAAGTAATTTTATGTAATTATTTAATATATCTCCATCGCTCACGTGATCATCTTCCCAAATATTTTCGATGAGTAATAAATTTTTATTTTTAAAAAAATAACTCGGAATGTGTTGTCGTCTCAAATGAAATAAAAGTCGATCGAGAATCGATAAAATCCTTTTCGATATCATTTTAGGTGACCAATCTTTTATATCTTTATAACGTTCGAGTTCGTAAAAAAATAAATTTTTCATTATGTACCTGAAAACAAACAAAAAATTTAAATTTGAAAAATTGTTTTAAGTAAAACTGTGTTTTTACTTGCTTGTTTAATGTTTTCACTCCTCTCCCTTTTAAAATAATCAATATTTGGTTTAATATGTTTAAAATTTGAATAATGACGCTGTTGGGTGAATAATGATGTTCTAGAAACATCTCTGTGGCAATCGTACGAATTTCCCAAACTGAATTTCGATCATCGCAATAAATTGACGAATGTGGACCCTTCGGTAATAAATAATAACCCTGGGAAAACAAAAAAAAAAAAAAAGAAAAATTGTTTCGTTAATTATATTTTAAGGTCGTAATTTAATAATTAAATACCAATTGAGATGCTCGATATCCTAAAATAACATCCACGTGATCCAACGGGAGCCTGGATGGATAATCACTTCCTGTCGGCCATCCTAAAACTTGTATTCCTAACGAAATTGATATTTCTGCATCTTTTTCTACGTCACGTGTGTGAAGGGAACCCAAAAAAAAAACAATTTTTTTACAAATTAATTTTTAATTAACCAAAAAAGAAATTATTATTATTATTATTGTTTTCCTGGGCCCGTACCTGATGTTAATGATTGAGCTTTTGGTGAAAGAAATGAAATGTGAAGACGATTTTCCGGTGTACCCTCAACAATTGCTATTTGAAAATCTCTCGGATCTGGAAATCTTGATTCGTTTGAAAATGCTAAAATTTAATATTAATAATAATAATAATGAAAATTGGCGAAACGTTTAGAATGATGACGTCATTTTTTTTTCTCTCATTACCAGAACCGTAAAAAAATTGTTGGGACGGAGAAGTTTGTAATATTTGACAAAGAGTAATAGGATCCACGATTTTTCCTGGAGAACCGCAATGAATGGATTCATCGACTTGAATGGGTGTAAATGAGTCTTCCGGTTTAGCCGCTGCCCTTGCAAGAAGTTGTATGAATTTATTATTTATTTTATCTCTTCTTAAAAAACCATTCGAATCGATAAAATCAATCCATTCTTCTAGAAATTGTCCTCCGACTTTTATTTTAGCAAAACCTTGGGGTAAATTTTCACCGCCATTTTCACCTTCGATTATTCGCACGGGGGGTTGGAAAAATTCCGGATACAATGCCGGAGAAGAAACCAAATCCAATCTGACTAAATATTTGTATTTTATTTTATTTTTAGGTTGAGAAATCTATAATCAATTATTTCATTTGTTTATATAATAATTTTTTAAAATAATAATAATAATAATAACTCACGTGTGACGTCACCGGTTGTAAATTAATTAAAAATTTCGATGAAAATCTCGTGTCTAACCTTCCGACGTGACAAATCAATCTCAAAAGTAATCTTTCGACAATCGAATCGTGATATTTTTTACCGAAATCTAAAAAAAATAAATTATTATCATTATCACTATCATTATTATTATTATTATTAAATTTGATAAATTAATTAATTAATTAATTAAAAAAGTAACGAACCGCCACCGAGTAATGTCGTCGTTTGAGATTCTAAAAAACTTTCAAACTTTTTATTAAGTTTAATCAATTGACGATCATCGAAAATTATTTTACCGTAATTATTATTATTATTATTATTATTAATTTTATTTAAATATTGTTCGCTAATTCCGCAACCCATTTAAACAAAAAAACAATTTATTTTATAATAAAACAAACAAACAAACAAACAAACAAACGCGATTTGTTAGATGCAAATATTTGTATGCTCGCATACACACACACAAACACACGACGAACGATTCTTTGGTTTAATGATTTTTAACAATTTAAATATTTTTTTTTTGTTTGTAGATGTTGTTGTTGTTGTTTTGACCGGAAATAAAGCGGTGAAACTTGCCAGAGAGATGGAGAGAGAGAGAGAGAGAGGAGGACGAGGAATTATAACAGGTAAAAATTACAAATAAATTAAAAAAGGGGGGAGAATTAAAACGAATGAGTGAGAGTGAGAGAAAGAGGGAGCGAGAGAGAGAGAGAGAGGGGGAGGGGAACAAAGCTGAACAACATTATTAAATAAAAGAGAAGGGAACAAATAAATAATTGATTTTTTTTTTTTTTACTGAACAATAATGATGACTGAACGCCTACGAAAATAAAAAAAAAAATTCAATTATTTCCGTCATGAAAGTTGAATAAAAAAACACAACTGACAACAAAAAAAAAAAAAAACTTTTTTATTTTTTTTATTTCCAACAAAAAAAAAAAAAGGAAAAAAAAGAAAAACGATGACGTCATCAATAAATAGCGATAATAATAATAATAATAATAATAATTTTTTTTATTATTATAATTAATAATACACAAATAAAAATCACAGATTTTTTTTTTTTTAAATTTTATTCATTTATAATTATTATTATTATTATTATTATTATATCAATTAATTAATTATTTTATTTAAATAATATAATATAATATATATATCATTTACGTTAAAAAAAATAATAATAATAATGACAATAATAATAATAAAGGTAGAAAGAAAGAAAACAAACAAAATTTGTTTAATTTATTTTTGTTGTACATCCAAAATAATTAATATCAAATTTTTTTTAAATAAATATTTATTTAATATTTGGCACAATTAAATTTATTAAAAATTTTTATTAATTATTATTATTATTATTATTATTATTGATATCATTTTAATAGATATGTTAAAATTTTATGCACATATGTATGTATGTATGTATTATTATTCGGCAAGATAAAAAAAAATTTTTAGAAAGAGAGAGAGAGGAGGGGGATTCGAAATTCCCTTCCCTCCCCTCCTCACCCCCCTCCCGGCATTAAATTCTGATAATAATAATAATGATGATGACGATGATGACGACGACGACGATTTATAAAAAAAAAAAAAGAAATTTTTTGTTTGTTTGTATTATTTTTTTTTTTTTTGTACATATATTTACATTTAAAAACACATTTAAAAAAATTTTCTTTTTTTTTGATGGTCGAAAAAAGATAGAAAAATTTTTGTTTTTATTTTTTGTACTCAAGCAAACAATTTAAGGTACTCATAAGGTACTCATTATTATTATTATTATTATTTAATTTTTTTTTTAAAAGGCTGAATTTGGGGAGTAGGAAAAATTAAATAATTATATGTATTGGAAAAAAAAGATTTAAACGAATGAAATGAATGCGTGACTGATGAAAGGAAAGGAAAGAAAGGAAAAAGTTTCTAGAAATTTCCCAAGCAGAAAGCAAAATAATAATAATAATAATAACAACAATTAAAAATCAAATTAATAATAATAATAATAATAATAACAATTAAAAATCAAATTAATAATAATAATAATAATTGGATAAAAATGAACGAATATAACATTTATAAAATAAAATTTAACAAAATTTAAAACGATGATAAAAACGGGGAGGGGGTGATGGGAGAAGGAGGGAGGGGAGGGATAAGAAGGAAAAAGGGGCGGGGCTTAGGGAAAACAAAAAGAAAATTTTTTTAACATACAAATTAATTTTTTTTTCTTTTACAATGAAAGACAAATTCAAAGAAAATAAAAAACAAAAAAAAAAAAAAACACTCGAAGAAATTTTATTTCATTTTTTTTTAAGTAGAAAAATTTGTACTTTTTCGGTAATTACTATTATTATTATTATTATTATCATTATTATTTTTTTTTCGTTATAAAATAATTTTTTTTTTTTTTATTAAAAGTACAAAAGAAATTTTTTTTTTTTTTTGTTTTTTATTACGTTGGTAATAATGAAAATTTTTCTCAATCGTAATATTACATCAAATTTTTTCATTTTGAATTTATCAATTAATATTTATTTATATATATATATAATAATAATAATATATATAGATCGAAAAATAATTATTTCCAAAAAAAAAAGAAGAAAACAAACAATTTATTATTATTATTATTATTAGATTTTTCGTTGTAATAAAATATAAAACGAACGAACAAACAAACAAACAAACAAAGAGAGAAAGAAAGAAAAACGTCAACTTTCTTCGCTTCTTTTAACTTAAAAACAAAAATGAACGAAAAATTTTTTTTGTTTGTTTGTTTATTTCTTTGGTTATAAATTACGTTCAACAACCGGAAGCGAATGTTTTAAAACAAAAACAAAAACAAAACAAAACAAAAAAAATTAAATTATATTATTTGTGTGTGGTGAATCATTTTTTATTAATGAACATCGGCCTATGGTTGACGTTGTTGTTGTTGTTGTTGTTGCTGCTGTTGTTGGTGTTGTTGTTGTTGTTGTTGCTGTTGTCCGATAATGCTCGACGTTTTCAATAATCTTTTAAGCATTCCCGCCGTACCCCTGTGTTGAAGACTTTTATGAGTGGTCAATGAGTTTTTCGTCCTGTATTTTCTCTGGCAGAATTCGCAGACGTAAAGCGTGTCCGATCTTTCGTGTTTGTCCTGGAAATGTCTTTTCAACGAATAATAGCAACTGAAATTTCTCTTGCAGAAAGGACATTCTTGCGGTTCGTTTATTCCTCCGCTGGACGGTGGTGGAATCTTTAAAACTCCTGCGAAAACAAAATTTTTCCCTTTTTTTTTTCTTTCTTTCTTTCCTTTCCCTTTTTTTTTTTTTTTTTTTTTTAAATTTCAATCAAAAAAAGGAACATGCAAATACGTAAAAGGTCACACGCACACACACACGTACTCTTCTAATAAAATTTAACGTCTACGTCTCCCGGCCTGGTCTTGTGGTAGGTATATATATGCGTCATTAGCGAGTTCCTCGAGCAGTAGACGCGGTCACATATGTGACATCGATATTCCTCCTGACGTGCGGAATGTTTGTCCGCAACGTGACGTTTCAGACTCGCTTTCGAGCACAAAACTTTTGTGCATAATCCGCATGTAAAAACTTTCTTCAATAGAGAAACCGGCCCTGAAATAAAAAAATTTGTTATTATTTTTACTATTTCATTTTTCTTTTTTTTCTTTTTTTTTTGTGTTTTTCTTTTATTTCTTGTGGGCCGGCCAGATTTTTTATTTATACATTTTTTTTTATTTATTTATTTATACACTTTTTTATTTATTTATTTTATTTATTTATTTTTACATGTTATTAAACATGATGTGCATGCAAAACAATTAGTTTTTACCTTCACCACAAGACCAAGCTTTTGGTTAATTTTTCTAAACATGCTTTTGTGTTAATTTATTTAATAAAATCGGTTAGAATTTTTTTCCACATCCTTTCACAAACAACAACAAACAAACAACAAACAAAAAAAATTTTTTTTTTTTTTTTTTTTTCTACTGACCTTGAGCGGAAGTTCCGGCTATGCCATCTGAATTTCTCGGTAGTACCGGTCCTAAACCTTAAAAAAAAAAATTTTATTTATTGACCGATAGTTTTTTTTTTTTTTTGGGGGGATTGATTAATTGTAATTATTTTTCGTTGATTCGAATGGGTCGCGGTCGTACCTGTGAATTGATCGGCATTAAAAGCAGCAATATTAAAATTAAATGGAGAGGTAGTTTGAAATAATTTGTTCGGATTTAAATAATGAGGTACTCTTTCTCTCATTAAATCGTGTACTCCGTGTAAACCGATGCTATCTTCGTTATCGGAATCCTTATCGCGACTTCCTGTCGAATCCACGCTGTTTTCGTTGTTTGTCGATGAATCTCTGTTGTTGCAAAGAAGTTCTAGAGGCTCTGATTTAACATCGTTGTTGTACCTTTGCGTTCCGATCGGTGACTGCGATCTCGATCTCGTCTGAAATGGGAAAGAATACAAAATATGCCACCCCCAGAAATACGTATGGATAATTATTATTAAGTCAAAAAAAAAATTTACATTCGCTTTGACGGATGATGATGATAAATCAGCCGGAACATCCTGTTCGGGTGTTATCGATCTATCACGACAATTTTCTTGACCGTTTGAATTTTCACTCGTTTCCCGATTATTATGAGCCGTTGGTGGACTTTCGTCCAATCTTGTTTTTTTTGGTGGTGTCGTTCTCGAATCATCCGATATTTCAACTGATTTTCTTCTGCTTTTTCTTATGTAAGCAAAACAAATAAAAATATATGATGTTTTAAATTGAAATATTAAATAAATAATAATAATAATAATAATTCTGAAGAAAACTTACGAATGCCGATTTGCTGCTAATGCTGCTGCTTTCAATAATTGATTTACCGTTGCCGGATTGTTGACACTAATTTGGGAACAGGGAGAATCTCGATTTGGATTCCACGTCGAAGAATCCTCGTTCGGCGAAGACGGCCCTTGAATTCGATCCCTCGATGATGAAATCTAAATGAAATAATAATAATAATAAATAATGAAGATTTTTAATAAATAAGTATGAATCATTCATACCTGTTCGTCTCTTTCGGCCTGCTGTGTCAATCCGCTCACTCTTAGCACTTCGGCAGTCTTTAAAAAAGAAGTTAAATTTTTTTGATGTACATTTACTTCTCCGTGATAAATGAATTCGACTAAAGAACTAAGATCTGCAAAAGACACATCTTGAAGAACTATAACGGGATGTTTACACGGTGTGCTCTGTAACAACAACGACAGCAACAACATTATTCTCTTCTCTTTATTGGTATTTTGAACACAACGGGATTCGGTGGAGGATATACCTTGAGTAATTCCCTGAAATAAGAACTGCAGGCTGAGAGTACCACCCTATGAGCTTTAAGACTTCTACCATCACAGGCCAACGTAACATCAACAAAATCATCTTGATCTCGAAGACTTTCGAATGCGGAAGTTATGCTGCTTTGATAATTGTTCCAACGAAGACAAAAATGCTGTGTATCTGGAGACATTGTCTCCACCTCCTGGAAAAAACAAAAAAAATTAACGCATATAACAAAAACTCTTTTATCAATAATAATAATAATAATGATGATGATGATGATGATCAAAATAATAATGTAAATATTGAAAGAATGTCAAAATGTGTTTAAAAAAAAAATTTTTTTTTTTTTTTAGAAAAATGAAGACGTGCGAATAAAGTAAACGAAAACAAGCAAAAAAAAAAATAAATTGATACATTTAAGTTTGTTTGTTTGTTTGCTCGTTCGTTTGTTTGATTGCGGGTTGTTTGTTGTAATCTCCTTTTAAAATATTTCGTTTTTTAATTAACCGGATTTTGGTTTTAGTAAAATTTAATTTAATTTTTTTAAAATGCGGAAGTAAATTATTGTTTTTTTTTTTTTGACAAAACAAAAAAAAACAATTTTTACAATTAAATTTTTAATTATTATTATTATTATTAATTAATTAAAACAATTATGTTAAATAGGTATATATATATATATATATTTAATCGCGATATAATAATAATAATAATGATAATAAAAGGTAAAGTTTTTAAAAATTATTACCGTTATCGAAGTTTATCGATAATAAAAATTTTATCATTATTATTGTTGGCTTCGCGTAAAAAATTAAATCAGGTACACACACGCACATTCACGATTCCACCACATATTGAATGAAAGGAATGAAAAAAAAAAAAAAAAAGGTTGGAGAAAAGTTTGAGTGACGTATGTGAAAATACTTAAAGATTTTTGACACATGCGCTTTCGTATACACATATATATAAACACACACACACTTACACTTACACTTACACTTACACCGATCGCTTGCTTACCTTTTCCTTTGGCATTGATGACGTCATCAGGTACAACCGTATGCATAAAAATACATATAAAAATATGTACAAGTAAAATATATTGATAATAATAATATTATTATTATTATTAACCCGTTTGTTACCTCGACATGTCGATTAAATATTTTTTTTTATTTCTCATTGATATGAGTATTTAACGGTTCGATTAGCGACCAACACTATACGACCGCCCCCTTTCCCCCCTCCCCCTTTGAATACTAATTATTATTATTATTATTATTAAAAATGTCGAGTTTTTTGTACTAAATATTTATTTATTGATTTATATATGTATATGTAATAGACTTTAAGTATGTATCGTTTTTTTGATCGAATCGAATACCGAATCAATTAATCGATCAATTAATGAATACGTATATATATAATGTATGAATGAATGAATGAATGAATGAATGAATGGCGATTCTTTTTTTTTGTCGAGACCCGAATCGAATGATGCCTATAATTTTAATTACTGTTTATGTACTCTATGTAATTGTAGCCGTACTGATTGGAAAAAATAAAAAACTACCATCCCGAAATTAAAAATGTTTGCAACTAATAAATCTGAATGCGTGAGTTAGGCCTGGAGAGAGAGCGACCCCCCTTCCCTCTCTCTCACTCTCCCTCTTACCCCCCTACTTTTTTCAGTCCTCTGCTTTGCCCCCCCATGCCACTCTTCCCTTGCCTCCCCGCCACCCCTCCCGACGATCCCTTCTCCAGCTCAGCTATCGCAAAAACTAGGGACTGCGAAGGCATAATAAAAAATTGTACGCACCCCCTTTTTTAAAGTTTTGATTGCTCGCCCCCGAAACCTTCTATCTCCATTTTTTTTTTTAAATTTTACGAATTTCAATTTTTTCTCTTTCCAACCCCTTCTCTCTCTCTCTCTCTCTATCTCTCTCTCTCTGTCTCCTTTATCTCCTCTTCCGCTTTCACTTTTCTCTTTCTCTCTCTATCCCTCTCGCTCTCTCCGTCAGCTTTTTTTTTTTTATTTCTTTCTCTTTTACTCTTTTTTTTTTCATCTCTTTTTTTTCCTCTCTCTCTCTCTCTCTCTCTCTCATCTTCATAAAAAAAAAAAAAAAAAAAAGGAATTCTTTTTTCCCTCTTGAACCCGTTTCGTTTAATTTTCTTTCTCTCTCTCTCTCTCTCTCCTTCTAACTTTCGTCTCTCGCCCTTTTTTTTTTTTTGTTTTTTTTTTTTTTAACCTTTCTTTTATTCATTTTTTCTCTCTTTCCCTTATTTCAAACCCGATTCTCTCTCTCTCCTTTTTTTTTCCTTTTTTCACTTTATATTTATTTATTTTATTTTATTTTTTTTTTTTGGCTTTTATACTACCGGTAAAAAGAAAAGAATCTTGAGTTTTTTTTTGTTATTTTATTTAATTTTCATATTTTTCTTTTTATTGAATAAAAAGGAAAATATATATAAATATAATACTCTGGAACTGTAATTTATCATCATCATTATCATCATCGAGTAACACAATACCTTCGAGAACATATACATAAATATATATTATTTACATAATAATCCAAAAGAAACGATGATGATGATAATAATAATAATAATGATAAAATTTTATGTAAAATTTATATAATTACGTAATAGTACCTGATTAAATAAAGATCGGGTCCAGTTTACCTGAAATTACAAAAAAAAAATATCATTATTATCATTATCATTATTATTATTATTATTATTTAGGTTCGTTTGACAAATCGTTAAGAAATCCAGGAGGAGGGGAGGGATGGGGGAGAGGGGGAAAAACAAATATTGCAATTTTTTAAAATTAATTAAATGTCAAATTTTTATTATTATTATTATTATTATTTATTTATTTGTTTAAACAAAATGATAATAATGATAATAATAATAATAGGAAATTTTTATTAATTTATTTTAATAAATTATTTATAGAAGCTAAAACAAAAAAAAAAAAAAAAAATTGACAGTTTTTTTTTTTTTTTTTTTTTGTTCTTCGTCTCATCAATTTTCCATTGACATGTTTAAATAATAATGATAATAATTAATTATTATCATTATCATCGTCGTTTAATCAGGTAAAATTGATCTCGATGATGATGATAATAAATAAAAGCAAACCAACACAATTCGAAAAAATTTTTCGTTTGGCATTAAAAAAAAAAGAAAAAAAAATTTATGAGTTTTCTTCGTTGCAAGAACGAACGTGTCGAACCAAATGTGAACCCTTTCAACATAAACCTGTTGCTTCATCTTCTTCTTCTTCTTCTTCTTCCTTTTTCTTCTTCTTCTCTCTGTCATCTATCTTCTTTTTCTTTTGTTTAAAATCATTTATTTTAAACGCGCGCGCGCACTCACGCACTCACTCACTCACGCAAGCAGGCATACCCATACTAAGATACTTCGTATAATTAAATTTAACGTACGTGTAAACACCAATAATAATAATAATAATAATAATAATAATAAAACAATTGTTTTTTCTTTTTTTATCGAGATTAAATATATAATAAGTGAATCGTAAAGATAAAATCCGCACGAAAAAAAAACTTTTAATAATAATAATAATAGAACGTAGTGTTATTAATTTTGTAACGTGTCATTAGATAGTTTCCATCTTTAAATATGAATAATGTTCGATAAAAAATTTTTTTTTATAAAAACTTATGTAATTTAGTGTTTTTAGCGGTTTTTTTTTCGGGGAGAGTGGGAGGGGGTTGAGTTCAGTTGCAACAAAGCCTTTAATGGATTTTGCTTGTGTGTGTGCGTGCGTGCGTGCGCGTGCGTGCGTGTATATTAATTGACTTCGAATTCAATAAAAAAAAAATTTTATTTTATTTTTTTGTTGTCATATAACGAAACGTTATGAAAAATGTCTAAATTTGTTTATTATTATTATTATTATGGTCACTCTTAAACACGACAAGGCTCTTATTTGTCGGGGTTGTTAAGCATTTATCCCAGGTCTCTACCCGATTCCTTAGGGACAAATACTCGAATATCGGTGGTGCTATTTATAATATTTTCCGAAGAATGTGGGCCGTCCCACATTATTATTATTATTATTATTATTATTAGTATTAACGTATCACTTATTTATTTAAATTTAATTAATAATTAATTATTATTATTAATAATAATAATGCATCGATTAAGGAAACAATTAAAATTTTTTAAATGGTCAAAACCGCTTCCACGTTTTTTTTTTTTTTTTATTTCGGCAAGTCACAAGCAGACGACATTTTTTATTTATTTATCGACGAACGAACGAATAATTTGATTAAAAAAAAAAAAATTTAACCTAATAATAATAATGATACGTCTTGCTCCTTATTTGAAATTTATTATTATTATTATTATTATTAAGTCGTGTTGCGTATTTAAATAAACTGATTTTTTTTTTTGTCAAGTTGGTATTTATAGCCGGTCGTACAAGAAAATATAAAAAAAAAATGGCAGTTGAATCTTTTTTATTAAAAAAAATCCTCTGGCATTTTTTATTTATTATAAAACTTGTAAATCATAATTTTGCAGTTTTTTTTTTTATTTATGAAAAACAGTCATTTTATAAATTATGGTATTTTTTTTTTCAATCAAATTTGGTAACGTTTGGTTTAAACGTAAAATATAAGCATAGATATGGCATAATAATAATGATGATAATAATAATAATAATAATAAAGGGGAATAAATAATCAATTTATCATGTTGCCAATTAATAATAATCCATATTGATAATAATTTTACATTTTTTTTTTTTTTTTTTTTTTGGCAGTTCGGTTTTGAAATTTTATTATTATTATTATTATTGACGAATCCTTGAATTTGAATTATTATTTGATTAGTTTGTTTTTTTTTTTTAAAAAATTCGCTTAAAAGGAAATGAAAAAAAAAAAAAAATTAATATTATATAATTAATGATCTGTCACCGGTGTTGTGATTGCCCTCACGACACCGCCGCCGCCGCCACCGCCACCGCCATCTCGAATTGTCCCCACCCAATGTATTACGTCATTTGTTGTTTTTTTTTTTTTTTTGGAAAATTTTTCGTTAATTGCCAAATACGTGACTAAAAAAAAAATAATAATAATAATAAGGGATGATGTTTTACACAAAAAAATTGAAAATCGAATAAAACAAATTTAAAAAAAACTTTGGTCATGCGCGGGAAAATAATAAAAATAAAAATAAAAATGACGGTTAAATTTTTTTTGCCGCCATTTTTACAAATTATTATTTCGTAATAATTATCATTCGGGATTTGTCATTCGATTTGTTGTAGTAGTTACCCCTTTCCCTCCCTTCCCCTTCCCCCGCCCGCTTCTACCCTTTCCTTTAAGAAAAAAAGAAAGAAAGAAAGAAAATTATGACACCGGGAAAACCTTTTTTTCTTTTTTCTTTTTTTTTTTTTTTTATTACCTTTATGTTGGCAGAAAGGAAATCGTTAATCCTCAGCCATTGAGTGGCTCCCCGACGAAACCTTTTCAAATGCATTCAACAGTTGGTTTTTTTTTTTTCTTTTATTTAATTTCTTATTCTTTGCCTGTCATTTTCGAATCTTTATATAATTATCATTATTATTTTCCGGAAATGACGTCGTTTTTTTATATTTCCATTAACACACACACACACACACGCTCATTCGATTTTGGTAATTTTTGTCACAGAATCCCATAACGCATAAATAAAAGAAAATTTTTATTTCGTTTTAATTACTCTTCCTACCTACCTACCTCCCCCCACCCCAAAAAATTCCCGCCAATTTTTAAAAAAATTCAAATTTGATTAAAATGAAAGACACAAAAATATGAAGGAAAATTTTTTTTTTTTTTTTTTTTTTTTTACCTGGAAAATATAAATAAAATAAATAAATATTTTTAAAAAAAAATAAAAAGAGGGGGGAGGAAAAAAAAAAAAAGGAGGAAAAAAAGTAAAAAAAAAGCGGATATAATAAAAATTAACATAGAATGTTCTAGAAATAAAAGCGAAAACAAGAAAAAAAAAAAAAAAGAAGGAAAAAAAAAAAAAAAAAGAAAAGCTGATTAACTTCGATGCGAGTGTTTTAAACATCATTGAATTTATATGACCCCCCATATAATTTTACTAAAGTTGTCGGAGCTAATCAAGGAAGGCGTATAAAAATGCGCAAAAGCAGATAGTTTCAATTAGATGCCGTACAAATTTATTTAAATAATATTTTTCTCTCTTTTTTTTTTTTTCTTTTTTCTCTTTTTTTTTTTTTTTGGTTTTTATGTATTCATCCGCAGTTACCTCTCTTATTAATTAACGAGGTGGGGAATATATATATATATATATATATAAAATTTTCCCGTTTTTTTCCTTTTTTTTCCTTTTTTTTGGGTTTATTTTTTCCTTTATGTGTCGAGTAGTAGTAGTAGTAGTAGTAGTAGTAGTACTCGTTGTTTTTAATACCTCCATTTTTTTTAAAAACAATTTATTATAGTTAGATTAAAACCCTCTCCCCCCAGTACCACCACCACCGAAACATTTCAAATGGTGGCGGTGGTGGTGGTGGCAGCGGCGGCGGCATAAATCAAATATTTAAAACAAAGGATTTTATTTTTTTCTATCTATCGACGGATATTTTTCTCTCTCTCACTCTATTTTTTCTCTTTTTTTTTTTTTTCATCCTCTCTCTCTCTCTCTCACTTGCTCTCTCTCTCCATCTCACTCTATCTCTCCCTTTTTGTCATTACATCATGTTTCCTCCGTGTCAGGACCGTGGTAAGGAGATTTAATAACTTTTTTTTTCTCATTTTGAAATGAAAAAAATTTTTTTTTCTAATTTATTATTAATATTATTACGCAAAAAAAAAACGCACACACGTGTAATAAATATAATAATAATAATAATAATTTGATTGTTTTGGGTGTGCGCGTGTGTGTGTGTGCGGGGTGCGAAATACAAAGAAAATAATTTTTCCATTCGATAATCGTTAATTAATAATAATAATTTAATTAAAAAGTTAAAAATTTATAAATAAATATAGCCAAACGTATTGTTTGTGTGTGTGTGTTTGAATGACTGACGTAATGGAGGGAGGGAGGGAGGGAGGAGGGAATAATAATAATAAAAAAAAGTGGTAGAAGGAGGAGGAGGAGTCGTGGCAGTAAAAATCCATAGAATAAATAAATAATGTAATTGTTTTAATCATAGGTTAAACCTTATTATTTAATTTTTTTTCTTTTATCGATGTTGATTGATTTTAATAATAATAATAATAATGATAATAATGATGATGATGATGATGATGATGATGAAAATATAAAAAAAAGTTTTCTTTTCTTTTCTTAATTAAAATATAATTAATTAAAGATGTGCGAATAGGTAATAAAGACTTATTTATAAAATGAAATAAAAATTAAGGAGAGAGAGAGAGAGAGAAAAGTTATTTGAGTTCCGTCACTGAGTATCCAGCATCCTTGTTAATGAGCACTCAGACCAAAGTTAAATCACCCACCAACCCACCAACCCCATCATCTACCTCTTTAGGCCTATTCCTAGGGAAATGAACTCTTTCTATCCCTATTTCGTTTTATTTTCCGTTAAAAAAAAAAAATCATTACATCCATCTAGGGCAGGCAGGCAGTCAGTTAGATAGGCAGGATGGTAGGCTGGTAGGCAAGGAAGAAAACAGGCAGGCAGGCAAGCAGGCAGGCAGGCAGGCAGGCTGTATGGCAAAGAGGCAAGGAAGCAAGGAAGGAAGCAGGATGGTGTAGGTAGTTAGGCAGGCAGGCAGGAAGGGGGGTGGTGGCTACCAGGGCGCAGAATCGATATTAATTCCTTGCTCCCTTTTGAATCACAAAAATTACAATAAAACTATAGAAACACACTCGGGAGGACTCTCGCGCTTTTTTTTCCCCTCTTTTTTTTCCTCTTTTTTTTTTTGTTCCTTTTTCTCCCTTCGCATCTCCTCCCTTTCACGCTTCTTTTTCGCGGATGTCAGGGAATTTTTTTCCCTACTTTATTTCCCTCTTATTTTTCCTAGGTGAAAACGTTTCCGTTTTACATTCGTCACGTGTTTAATTACAATTATTATTATTATCTTCATCGTTTTTATTTGCAATTTTTTTACAAATTCGTTATTATTTTATTAAATCAAATTTTTTTTTCAATCGATATAAATCCGTTTATTATTATTATTATTATTTGAAATATTTGAAAGAAAAAAAAATTTGAAATTTATCATATTTTTTTTTTTTTTGTTTTTCTTTCCTTGTCTTCCAAACTACGATTTATAACTTTAAATTTTTTTTTTTTTTTTTATAAGATTAGTCGATTCGTTTATCGACTAATAAACGGTCGGTCATTCCAGTTTTATTGTTTCAAAAACTGTACAAATTTTGATGTATAGGACTGGAAGGATAAAAAAAAAAAAAAACGGGTTGCAAGATTCTTTCGGTAGCTGGTTTCAGTGGCGGATAAATATCTTCTTGGTGGTTTCTTTTAGTTTGAAAAAAAAAAGTCATGCTTAATAAAAAAAAAAAAAAAGAAAAAAACTTGTTTCGAAACTCCCACGTTTTTAACAAAGTCACATGTTGTGTGTGTGTGAGAGAGAGAGAGAGAGAGAGGAATTTCCAAGTTTCTTTAAAGTGAGTTAGGCCATCTTGAAGTTTATGATTTCTCAATATATTGACTCTAACTAGAACGGAACTACCTGATGTAAGGTACGAAAAAAAAAAAAAACCTGAACCTGAATTTTTTTAAATTTTATTATTCTAAATCCCCGTCGCGAGAATTGATTTTCCTCTCGCTCAACGTATTTCTTTTTCTTTTTCTTTTTTAAATAAATAAATGTTTTTTTTTAATATCTTTTGTTCTTCAATAATAATAATAATAATAATAATAATAATAATAATTTAAAGAGAGTAATTAAGTCTTAAAAAACATTTTCTTAACGTTACAAAACAACTCGAGTTTTTCCTTTTTTTTTTTTTACTGCCACTTTTAAATATTTTTACTTTTAATTACGTTTATAATATTATTATTATTATTATTATTGTTTCCTTTTTTTTTATTGTTTTGCTTTTTCGATACGATAAAAAGGGAAAATAATTTTTTGAAAAAAAAAAAAAATCGTCGTGGCAATAGAAGATTTTTTAAAATTTTAAATTAAACTTTAACTTATTTCCTTTTGTTTATTTTTTTTTTTAAGTTTAAAATAATTTAAATGAATTTATTATTATTATTATTTATTTATCAACGATTTGTTTAAATTAAATTAATAATAATTTAAAATTAACAAAAAAATTTAAAATAAAACAATCCAATGAAATGTTAAAGAAAAAAAATGAAAAAAAAAAAAAAGGAAAAGTTTTCAAATTTTTCAACCGTTTAAAATCAAACCACCTGTTTGATTTTCCAAATTTCCTTTTCTCAAACTAATAAAACATTTTTTTTTTTTTTTCGGTAAAAAAAAAAAAAACTTTTTGATCGTTAACAATTATAAAAAATTAGCGGTAGTAGTGATAATGATAATAATAATAATAATAATAATAATAATAATAATATCCTAATCGTACACTTATGATACTAATTTCATTAATAAAATAACATTCACTTCATCATCATCATCCGGTTTTTTTCTCTTTCTCAATTACTTGACGTGTCTCATTTTTTGTAATTACTACTACCACTTTAACACCGGATTCATCATCATTATCATCATCATCATCATCACAAGATTCCGATAATTAGTGAAAATTATAGAAAATGCGAAAAGAAAAAAAGAAAAAAAAAAATTTTAAATAAACATTATTAAAGTTAAACTAATTTGCTAAAGAGTTAAAAGACGTGGCAGAAGAATAAGAAAAATATGATTGACTTATCGCGTGAAATGAATAACATCACGAAGTTACTAACGTAACACGATGATGATGATTATTATTATTATGATCACGATAAAAACCAATTTATATACTTATTAATATTATTATTATTATTTCGTCCGTTATGCGTGTGCGTGTGTGTGATTTTCGCGCCAAAATATTTTTTTTAAATGTCTGTTTCTGACGATTAATTATCGACATAATTATTATCATTATTATTATTATTATTATTTGTTTAATTTTCTTCGTGAGAACGGGCGAATTTTTTTTTTTACCTACCTAATTAACTCATCAGTTAAATTAAGCCATTTTTTTTTTCTTATACGATTTTAACGTGCGTGTGCGTGTGCGTGAGTGCATACGCAAAACATAATCGTAACCTTATTAATTATAAATAATAATAATAATAATAAATAAACAAGAGTAGGTAAATTGATGGTAAAGATGAAATGGACGTTTGACACGCCCTTATTAATACGGTCCTGGTTCGGTTATTATTATCATTATTATCATTATTATTAATAATAATTATATTTTATTTTTGCTTTAAAGTTCTGTAAAAGATGAATAATTAGACCATGGAAAAAGGTTGGAAAACAAGCAAATTACAAAACGACCATTTTCGGAAATAAAAAAATGTCAAATCAATAAATCTTATTTATAATAATAATAATAATAATAATCGTGTTGGCGTTATATCTCGAGGGTATATATATAGAGTTCGGTTCGGTTAAAAAAAAAATCATGTCCTCATATATGTCCGCATAGTTTTTTTTTTTTGGATCGCCATTTAAAAAATTATCTTCCTATTATAGAAAAGTAGAAGACCGTGAGAAAACAAATGGTTAAAAGGCATACATAGCAAATAATAATAATAATAATATTTATTAAAAGTTATAAATCCCCGAAATAAAATTTCATAGAAGTTTTTTTTTTTTTTTTTTATACATCTTGACCTTGCATCCTTGAAGTGGATTAATAATCTATAATATTTTGAACGAATCTACCTGAAATTATAGGTACTAACTAGTTTACCCCACACAAATAAAAAAAATTTTTTTTTTTCCCAAACAAAGGAATAATAAACTATTTTAAAGCCGTAATTAATTTTTGGCGCCAAATTTAATAATTGTTTTTATTCTCTATGAAATGGCGCGCGCACGCGTGCGTTTATCATTTTTATTATACACGTATGGGAAAATTATTAAATATCATTTTAAATAAAATCGTGAATATATTATTATTATTATTAAAATCGTGATTAAAATAAAC
>NW_002987244.1:230248-278846 GCF_000006295.1 Pediculus humanus corporis | reverse complement strand
TAAATAAAAATAGGTGATAAAAACCGGTATTCCAAAAAAAAAAGGACAGAGAGGATAAGAAAAAAAAAAAAAAAGAAAATCTGTCGGGGCGGGAAAATTTTTTATTTTTTTGATTGATTTACTATCGATTTCCTAATATTCCAAATTTTTTTTTTTTTGGGTACCTCACGAATTTTTTTTTTTTTTTTTGATGGTGGATGGCATTGAATTGTTGTTAACCCTACCAAAAAAAACAGAACGAGGGGAAAAGTTTTTTATTTCTATTTTTTTAATAATAAATCTTTTTTTTTGAAACGTTGATTGACAGATGATTATTCTCTCGTGTGCACGACACGTACCTACTACCAACCAACCTACCGACCTACCTACCTACCACCTTAACTGGTCTATAATTATGTATATACACACGAGAAGAATATTATTATTATTATTAATATTTTTGATATGTATAATTATCGGTGTCTCAATAAAGGAGAGCACACACCCTCGCACAAATCAACTTTTCACATTTAATATTTACACCTTTTGGGTGTGGATAAGACAGAGATAGAGAGAGAGAGAGAGAGAGAGAGAGATCGAACATTATGTGATTATGAGATATTACACACATATCAAGGTTATACCAAAAGTACCGGACAACAGGCACTGGGTAGTTAAATTTTCCAAAATTTTTTTTTTTTTAAATGTACAATCGTGAGATACCAAAATATCGACATTTAAATCAATTATTATTATTATTAATGTTATTTAAAAATAATTCAAATCAAGTTTGAAATATATTATTATTATTATTATTATTAAATGACAATTATTTATTAATTAAAATTCGTTACGATTATTATTATCATTATCGTCGTGGTTTACTTTATAAAAATAAAAAAAAAATTTTTTTTTTTTTTTAAATTATAATAAATTATTATTATTATTATTAAATGTAATTATTAGTAAATGCATCACTTGAAATTAATAATAATAATAATAATAATAAATGATGCATTTGACCCGAAAAAAAAAATTTTTTTTACGTCGAAGTGAATAAACCGGAAATGGATGCGTGTGTGTAAAACCGACGACATTTTCTTTTTTTTCTCCCCCCTTTCTCCCCCCGATTTAAAAAATTTAAAAATAATCCCATCCATAAGTTTTAAATAATAATCGACAGGAAATGATAATAATAATAATAATAATTCGTGCTGATATTTTTTTGTCTTTTTTTTACAAACGCACTCAAAAATATTTATTTTCGACGCGTAAATTAAAATCATTTACATAAAAATGTAATTATTATTATTATTATAAAATACGCTATTCAATATATATATAAATTATAAAAATTTATTGTTGAAAAATAATAAAAAAATTGTATCGATTTTATATGTATTAATTAATAACAATAATAATAATAATAATTTATTTATTTATAACAATGCGTGCGTGAATGTGTTTTATTTGTTTTAAAAAAAAAAAAAAGTTATTATTGTAATTTTTTATTTTGTTAATTCAAATAATAAAAAAAAAAAAAAGGAAAGAAAAGAAAGTAAAAGGGAATAAGAAAAAAAAACGACGTGGAAGGAACGAGGGAAGGAGCGAACGAGCGAGCGAACAAGCAAGCGAGGGTAGTCGGGGAAAAAGAAAAAAAAACGGAAAAAAAAAAACGAAAAAAAAAAAGAATTTTTATTAATTTGACGCATTTTGAGACAACCTGGGGAAAATAGGGGAGTAAAATGATAGGGGAAGTTTTTACCCCTTAAATATATATATATATATTTATGTATATAATGTATTCATTAGCACGAGTTTTTTATGTTTATCATACGATAAAAAAATTATATTTAATAAATTTTTTTTTTTACTTTTTTTTTCATTTTCATCATCATCATTATTATTATTATTATTTTGTTTAAAGGCACACACTCACACGCACACACGCACACGCACACGCACATTTTTTTTGTATCAAAAATGAATTTATTACATACATCATGTTTTTAAAACTTTTCTTCAATCAAGCTAAAAAAAAAAAAAAATTTTCTTTTACATTTTATTATTCAGGAAATTCGACCTTCTGCTATTTTCCGTCTGCTATTTTCCTTCTGCTATTTTTCTTCTGCTTGTTTTTTTTTTGTTCCTTCGTTCTTTTGTTTATTTTTTTTTTAAAAAACAAATAATTCATTTTTGTTACTTTTTGTTAATTTTTTTTTTTTTTTTTGTTTTTTCCTTTTCTATTATTAAATCTTTTTCGATTTTTATTTATTTATTAAAATATTACAATTGTTTATATTCAATAATGATAATGATAATAATAATAATGATAACAACGCATAATTATTTATTTATTATTCGAATCAAAAGTCGAACAAAAAAAAAGGAAAAAACTAAAAAATTATTGTTATTATTATTATTATTACTTTATAAATTCACGAACGTTAAGATTTACATAGGGAAAAAAAAAAAAGAGAGAGAGAGAGAGAAAGAGAAAGAGAAAATTCGAGTTAAGTAGGTTCATGATCAATAATAATTTTGTTTTTCATCCCCTGTTTCTCCATTTTTCTTTCTCTCTCTCTCTCTCTCTTTCCCCCCCTCTCTCTTTCTCTCTTTTTTTTTATTTTATTTTTTTTATTTTTCACCCTCATCTGTTCATCCCTTTTCTTTCTTTTTTTTTTTTTTAACATTTAATACCGGCGGAGTTTTTTTTTTCTTTTTTATTTCCTTTTAGTTTTTCATTTAAATAAAAAATTTTTCTTTTTTTTTCTTCGCACGCACGCACGCGCACACGCATAATTATTACCATAAGTTTTATATGCTTATAACCCTATCACATATATAATTAATTTATTAAATTTATTAATAATAATAATAATAATTTGCAATACGGCAAAACGAGAAAGAGAGAGAGAGAAATAAAAAAATTTTTTTATCCATATTTAATTTTCAAACGCGTAGCAAATGTTAAAAAAAACTTTAAATTCGTTATAAAATAATAATAATAATAATAATAATAATAATAATAATAATGATGATGATGATGATGACGTTTTTATAAAATCCCCGAGCAAAACAAAAGCAAAAAAAAAAAAAATAGTTGTTAATATTTCAAGTGTTCCGAGTGTAAAAATTTATTTCCACCTCCACCTTTTACCTTCCCCCCCTTTTTTTTAATATTGATTTTCTCATCAATGTTTTGTGCCGGTAAAATTTTTTTTTATTTTCACCTCCACCCTTTTGTCCTCCCCTACCTTCCCCTCTCATCTCCTCTCTTTCCTCCCCTTCCGTTTTTTTTTTTTTTGTTTTTATTTAATTTACCTCGCGTTTTCGCGTTCGGACGATTTTCCGTTGCCCCGTGTTTATACATAAATATTTTCATACGTAATTATTATTATTATTAAATAAAATTTCTTCTCACTTCTTATATAATTCTTTAATAATTATTAATTAATTAAAATCAATAATGTCGTAAAATAATAATAATAATAAAAGTTTCATTGAAAAAAAAATTATAAAAAAAAAATTTTTTTTTCCGTTGCGGCATAAAATAAATAAATATTTCCTTTAAGGAGATTAAATAAAAAAAAAAAAATTTCATAGAGATTGTAAAACACAAACAGCGTTACGGTGGTAACAAGAATTTTCTAATGCCACGTTTTTAATTTTTTTCTTTTTTTATGACACCGGTTTTTTTTTTTAAGCTATTAACATTATTATTATTAATGTTTTTTTGCAAAAATTTAAAAAAAAAAAAAAATCAATTTAAATAAATAAAATTAAAAAGTAAAAAATATTTTTTAAAATATGTTGAAATGTGAGAGAGAGAGAAAATTTATTTAATAATAAATAAATATTGATGGTAATAATAATAGATTAAGGGGGAAAAACAAAAAAAAAAAAACAGAAAAAATCGATTTAAAAAAAAAAACTTGTGGCCTTTTAATTCTCTCGTTTTTCTGTACCTGAAATCGTAATCGATAATAATAATAATGATAATAATGGGATGTGATATTACCATTTAAAGTCAAATCAGATTTTTATTATTATTATTCATAAACATTCCGTCAAAATTTATTTAAATAAATTGTCTTTTTTTTAAGGGGGGAAGTGGGAAGGGAAAGACGGGGATTGGTGGCAAGGGGGGATATTGGGGGAGAATATTCAGGGGGGATATTGAATAATAATTTACTATAATTTGAGTACGCATTTGACGAATTAAAAAAAAAAATTTTAACTTATCCTCGCTTCCCTTCCTTCTCCATCCCACTAGACCCCCGACCTCCCCACTCGGAAAAAACCGTTCAAATAATTATTAAACCGTGAGTTTATTATTTAAATTTAAATTTAAAAAAAAAAAAGAATTTTTTATTTTTTGCAATAATTTCTCAACTGGATAAACTGGTACAAAAAAAAAAAAACATAAAAAAAAAAAAAAAATAAAGAGACGCTATAAGTTTTCTCGTTCGCGAAATTCACACACAACAAATATTTTCTTTCAGATCAGGTTGTTGTCATTCGATTTATCGTCGACCGACCGCCATTACATATAAAAACCTGAAGTTTTAGTTAATTATTTTCATTTTTTTTTTTTCGAGCTCTCGTTTTATATTTTCTCATATATATCGAATATCGAATGTGTGTGTGTGAGTGTGTGTGTGCGTAAATATTTTCTCACGATGCATACAAAATTTTAAATTATTTTTTTTTAAAATGTAATAAAATTTTTATTATTTAGTATAGGAAATAATAATTACTCATAGTTGTTATGATAATAATAATAATATTTTACTTTTACCACCCCTCGAGTGATAGAAAGTTAATAATAATAATGATAATGATATCACGGCTTGTGTGATTTTGCATACATTTTCGTTATAAATAACAAAATGGCAAAAAATTTGTAATTTTTTGTGCCTTCAAACTATTCGACATCCGATATTCGCAAACTGCGATTCTCACGGAAAATAATAATAATAATAATAATTGCAACTAAAGTAATACGATGAGGAGGGGGAGGAGGAGAAGGAGGAGATATTTGGTTACAATTAAACAAACATGTAATTAATTTGTGTTGTTATTGATTATTTACTCAAAACTTTTTGTGGTCGGACTCGAAATATCGGAAAAAAATAAAATAAAATAAATACAAATAATAATAATAATAATAATACTAACGATAATGATAATAATAATAATGATAAATAACGATTTAAAAATTAACACGATCATTTTAGTTTTGTTGAGAAACAAACAAAACAAACAAACAACCTTCAAATGTAGAAATATTAGGCATATATCGATTACTTTTTTTTTTAGTTTTATTTGTTTGTTTTTCTTGTTTGTTTGTTTGTTTGTTTGTTTTTTTAAAGTACATTAGACAATTTAAAATAAAATCAAATAAAAATAGTTTATTTTCAAAGGATAAAAATAAATAAATAAAAATATATACGTATCGTTCGCGCCCACGTGATTTTTATCCGGGGGTAGGGGATGTGGGGGGGTGTAAAAAATTAATCAACAACAACAACAACAACAGTCGGACAAGTTGTAAACTTTCACTCGTGTAAAAAAAAAAAAAAGAGCAAACAACAAGGTGTAGAACAAACATAATTAAATAGTTTGCACATGCATACATAATAAAAATATTACATTCGGAAAAAGAAGAAGTTGATGAGAAAGTTTTCTCAACCTCTTCCTCCCCTCTTCACTCCCCTCCTCCCTCTTTCATTTATTAATTGAAAAATTATATTTAATTTGTTGTTGTTTGTGTTTGTTGTTAAAAAAAAAAAAACCGTTTAAAATTAATCGGGGAATATTTTTTATTTTTATTACTTCTGAATGTTGTTATAATTGTACAGTACACAGATACCGACGAGCCCCCGAAAATTTATTAAACTTTAATAATAATAATAATAATGATAATGATAATAATGATACTAAGGGGCGTATTAATAGAATAATTCTAGTAACAACGTTTACATAATTATATACATATTGAGGTATAAAAAAAAAAAATTGATTTGAAACCTATAATATAAATATGGCCGTTTTACTTACTACCGATTTATCGTTACGTTCATTTGTTTTTATTATTATTATTATTATTATTATTATTTAAACGGGAATTTTTTTTTTTTTACCGCGTCAAAGTTTCCCGCAACGGGGAATAATAAGGATAAAGAGAGAGATAGAAGGTAAATTGTTAGGTCTATTTAAATTTAAAGAGAGACCTTCTTTATATTCTTAGAATTTAACAAAGGATAATTTCGCGTGTGTGTATGTGCGTGTGTGCGTGTTATTAAAAAACTTCAAATATCGGGTCATTATTAATTTAAAAAAATAAAAATAAAAAATATTTAGCAATTGTTTATATAGGCCGGTTCTTGCGAATTCCTTCTGAAGTACTTTAATAATATTAATAATATTTATTGTAATTTGATTCTAAATAAAACCGTTTCCAACGAAATTAAAAAAAAAAAGCAATTAAACAAATAAAATACAAAATGTTTAATGTTGAGACAGCTGCACAATGACCACGGGCAACAAACAACAACAACAACAACAAACAAGAGTTTCCGTCGATGCGGACACTTTTTTTTTTTTTTTCATAAAAAAAGAAATTTATTATTATCATCATCGTCATGATAATAATAATTAATCTACCATCGGATTTTTATGTAAAAAAAAAAAAATTATTATTATTATTATTAATCGTTTAAATAAATAAATAAATAAATTGAAGGTTTTTTAATAAATAGAAAAAATTACGGGGGGGGGGAAACTGAATCAGGTACAAGTTATTTATTTATTTAATACTTTAATGCCGAAAACTTGTTAATTTTTTTTTTCTTTTTTTCTATGCCAAGATTATAAATAATATCGATATCACGAAATTTTTTTTTTCTCGTTGTTTGTTGTTTGTTGTTGTTGTTTGTTGTAAAGTCAAAAAAACCATAAAAATAAAATGCATTTAATATAATAATAAAACCAATCACAACGACGACAAAAAAATTTTTTTTGTCTTAACCCCTCCTTAATCATCATCATCATCATCGACATCATCATTATCATTATCATCATCATCATCATTATCATCATCCCCTTTTGTTTTTTTCTTAATATTTATTATCGATTTTTTATTTTTTTTTACATAAAAAGAAGAAGAAGAAGAAAATTTTATGCAAACGTTTGCTTAAATCTATTTAATAATAATAATAATAAATTTTGCAAAATAAATATTACTTAAAAGCACACGATGCAATATTTTCTTTTTTTTTTTAACCGTCGAATAGAAAATATTTAAAAATAAAATAATGATGATAATGATAATAATGATGATGATGATGATGATGATGATGATCAATAAAAGAAATTTTTATGTCGAAAAAAAAAACTTTTTTTTTTTTGTTTGTCACCACATTTAGTTATTTATTTATGTATTAATACCGAAATATTATCATTATTTATTTATTTATTTGTTAAGGGGGAGAGTAAGGGGAGGGAATAAGAAAAAAAGGGAAGAAAAGGGAAGGGAGGGGAAGAAAGAGGGTTTAAAATACGTTTACGAAAAAACCAAATCATTCGTTATCGAATGATTTGATAAAAGAATTTTTTATCACAACCCCCGGATATATAAAAATAATAATAATAATATTTTTGTGTATTTTTGTGACGTGTTAATAAGTTTAATAAGTTAATAAATAAATAAATGCCGTAGCTGCTGCTGCTGCTGCTGCTGGGGAGATTTTTAATTTTTTTTTTTTTTAATTTGAAGGTTCATCGAACCCTTTACTATCATAATTTATGATAAATTTATGTATTTTTTTTAAATTAATAAAAATAAATAAATTAATAATTATTAAAAAAAAAAATTAGTATAAAACAAATCAATTAATTATTATTATTATTAATCGGTAATAACAATTAAAAGATTTTAAAAAATAAATAAATAAATATAAATCTATAAATAAATTATTATTATTAATAATTCGATGATTGTTAATAATAATAATAATAATTTTTTTGCGGCGGTTGTGGCGTCGGCGACGGCGGCGCTTAAAATATATCGATTTATTTATTTATTTATTTTTATTAACAATTAAATAAATTAAAAAGTAAAAAAAAAATGGGAAAAAACGGAAAATTTTCCTTTTTTTTTACTTTTTAATTGTAATTAAATTTTAAAAAAAAGAAAAAAAATTGAAAATTAAAGAGATGAAAACATTGAAGGATTACCTTTCTGCAGGTTAAATTCATTGAAAGGAAAAACCAGCGTTTCGTGTAATTAACTTTTTTTTCCTTTTTTCTTTTGCCCCGACAAATTTACGAAAAAAAAAACAGCACACAAACACAAACGATAGATAAATAATAATAATAATAAAAAAAAAAATAAACAAAACTGCAAAACTGCAATTAACTAACTAAAAACAAAAAATGTAATAATAATAATAATGATGATGATGATAATAATAATAACGAGTAAGAAAGAAATATATATGTAAAAAAAAAAAAAAAAAAAAAAAAAAAAAAAAGTTGGCGGTGAGCGAAACACCAAGACTACTATAAACAAAATGTCAACTAAAACCAGGAATCTAGTTGGACTAGGGCTAGTGGTTGTCCGAAATTAGGCCTAAACAACGAAAAATATACATAATAGTTGTTTAACTCCATACAAAACTGGAATCCCTCCTTGTTTCTTTTTTTTTTTTTCTTTTTTTTTTGCGAATTTAAAATTAAATTCCCCCTCTGCTTGTTTCTTCTTTATTAAATTAATGGGATTCATTTTAATTTTTTTTGTCACACTTCGCCATTTTTCTTTTTTTTTTTTTTTTAAGGTACGCTGAACATTCTTCTTTGCAATTTTTTTTCTTTTTTTAACCTGGGGATACCAATTTTCTTTTTTTAAATTTAATATAATGACTTATTTCACATGTGTGCGAGTGAGAAAGAGGGAAAAAAAGAAAAAAAAAGAGATGGAAAGTTTTCCAAAAAGGTTTTTTTATTTATTTTCGATCAGCGGGGAAGAAAAAAAAATTTCTTTTTTTTTTTTTACGGGTTTTTTCAAATTTTGGGTCGGTTGTTGGGTTATTTATTTAAAAAAAACGGAATGCCCAACTTTAAAAAAAAAAAAGAATTTTTACCGGATTTTTTTTTGGTGTTAGGGGAAAAAAAATTTATTACCTTTTATTAAAAAACTTTTTTTCCTTTTTTTTTTTTCCTGGCCCCCAGTTGAGGGGCTTAAAAAAAAAAAAAAAAAAAAAAAATTGACAACGAATGCCAAAGATTTGCAAATGATTTTCGATTTGTTGCTTAAAAATCAAGAAATTTTTTTTTTTTTCGTTTCTTTTAAAAAAATTTTTTTTTGCCGTTTGGATTCCTGGAAATTTGGTATCCAATACCACCAACACCAACAACAAATGGTTTGCCTTACGGATTTTTTTTAGGCTATTGCTAATTAGCAATTTTCTTCTTATTTCATTTCCTCCTTATACCTATTGTTTAATTATAATAATAATAATAATAATAATAATACTCATTTCTTAATTATTATCATTATTAATATAACAAAAAAACGGTTTTTTTTTTAGGAATCTATTCATAGCGAACGATATTTAAAAAAACAAAAAGGAAAAAAAAACTACGAATCCTTTATTATTATTATTATTATTATTTGTTATAAAAATCTTTTTTCCCCTCCCCTCCCTCTCCTCCCCGCCATATTGTTAATAATAATAATAATAATATTTGAATACTTTAAAATTTCAAGAAATGAAACAATGTCGTAACCTTCATTACATCAAGAATAATTATAATTTCAATAATAATAATAATAATTTTTAAACCAAATTATTTTATATGATTATTATTATTATTATTATTACGATGATGATGATGATGATTAATAATTAACAAGAGAAAAATGGGGGGAAAAAAATAAAAGAATGGGAACCGTTTTTACTCGTCGCCATTTTAACAAAAAAAAAGTTAATAATTATTTTAGATAAATTTCGTACCCGAAATGATCCTACATAATTATTATTATTATTATTATTATTATTATTATTATTATTATTATTATTATTATCATTATTATTATTATTATTAATTTTTAAATAAATAAATAAATTTTTTTTGTTGCATTTCTCGCTGACTTTTTCTTTTTTTTTTTTTTTTTTTTCAATTTCAATTTTTTTTTTTTAGCAAACTAAGATACCGAGAAAAATTTAATAGGAATAGAAGAAGATGATTTGCTATTAATAAAAAATTATTAATAATAATAATAATAATAATGATGATAATAATAATAATTAAAATCTATTTTGAAATTTTTTTATTTTTCGGTATCAAATTATTAAAACAAAACAATATCAAATGACGACCATGGTGAATAAATTTTTGTTTTTTTTTTTTTTTTACTTTATTAATAATAAATTTATTTATTAACATTATTAAATAATAAACGTTCGAATTTAATAATAATAATATTATATTAATAACATTTATTTTAACTGAAATTCGAATAATATCAACAACCAAAAAGTTGTGACATTTTCTTGTGTGTACGTACAGAATGTTTTTTCTTTTTTACATTATCCAAAAGTTAATAATAATAATAATGATGATGATGATGATGATGATGATGATATGGTAAAAAAAAAAAGAGGTTTTAAATAATGTAAAAAATATATTATATTTGTCAACCAAAGTTTCGCACATATTCATGACATTTTTTTTTTTTTTTGAATTAAATTCGAATAAAGATCCGTGGAAAATGTTTATTCAACGTAAGAAAAGTAATTTTACATATAAGTTAAACATATAGTAAAATAATTTTTTTTTTTTTAAGGTAAAAATAAAAATAGAAATAAGAAAAGCGGATCGGCATAAGTTTAGTAATGTTGTTGATCTCCAGGACGGAAATGAAGTTGATGAACCCTTTAAAAACTACTGCATGTCAGGTCCACAGGTATGGATTGAAATTTATTTATTTATTTTTTTTTCTACATATACCTTTTGCTTATTTCTCATTTATTATGAAATAATAATAATAATTAATTAATTAAATTAAAAAAAATACTAACTAAATGATGATGATAAAAACGAGTACGTATAAGCGAACTATTAATCCCCCCCCCTTTCTCTCTCTCTCTCTCTTTCGCATCGTACCTGTACGTTCGTGTACGTGTCGTCTCTCTCTCTCTCTATAAAAATTTGAATATCATTAACGCCATTTTTTTTTGTTTAAATTTTAGTCAATCCCTCGAGCTTTGAAATTTTAAAAAAGAAAATTCTCACTTTGACGTGTGTATGTAAAAAAAAAATTATTTTTATATCAATCGTGTAATAATAATGATAACAAGTTCAACGAAATACCCTCGTATGATAATATTAATAATAATAATAATAATAATAATAATAATAATAATAATAATAATAATAATAAATGTTATACACGCGTTCGTTGTTGTTTTTTTATAATGTGAGCGAGCGTAACAATCCGTACCTGAAATTTGTTAAATGCAATAAATAAACTGGATCTAGTTTTCCGCGAAATTTTTTTTTTATTAATAATAATAATAATAATAATAATAATAATAATAATAATAATAATAATAATAATGATAATAAATAAAGAATTAATGGATTTTTAATGTTTAGCTTTTGTGGAGGGAAAAAAAAAAAAAAAATGGAACTTTTATCGGACCGAACTTTTTTTCACGTTTAATTTTCATATAAAATATCCAGATATTAATTTTTTTTTCGCATAGAAAAAAAAAAAAAATTTATATATTTTAATAATAATAATAATAATAATGATGATGATGATGATGATGATGATAATAATAAGTTTTCGTCCGTCGTTTTATTTATTTAAAAAAAAGAAAAATTTGGATGAATCTAAAGAAATAATTTTAGGGAAAATTATTAAATTATTGGAAGATTCCTCGAGTTTTTCCTTCCCCCCTCCCCCTTCCCCCCAAATCGATTGCATCGATATTAGATAAAAAATTATAAAATGTTTATGAGTGAGGGGTTAAAGGGAGGAGGGGGTAAAAAAATTTGGATTTTACAGGTATTTAGTCGCAATGAAAAAAACGTTGTCGTCGTCGTTGTAGTTGTTGTTAGTTTATTATTATTATTATTATTTCTTTCATCCGAAAATTTTAATAATTTTTCAACTTGACGTTAAAAAAACATAAAACAATACAGAACAAGAAAAACAAGTTGTGTGTGTATGTGTGTGCGCGTGCGTGTGTTTGTTTTAATATTTTTTTTAAAATTTGCAAAAAAAGAAAGAAAATTTTATTGTGTGTGACTGATTTTTTTTTATTATCACGTGGTCATTTTTAAAATAAAAGAAAAAAGGAAATGAATTTTAAATGTTTTTTTTTGTCTTCTGCTTCTTCTCCTGTTGTTGTTGTTGTTTTAAACATTATAATTGTTTAAATAAATTAATTAAATTTTTTTTAACATGGGGACAAATGTCGATTTTTTTTTTTTTTTTTTTGCAAAGAGCACCTTGAACGATTATTTTAAATAAAATAAATTTTTTTTAAGCAATCATCTTTTTTTTTTTTTTTTTTATAAAGTTTGTCACCTGCTTGTCATGACCTGTTTTTTTATTTCTTCTTTGCAAAATTTTAAAATTCAAGTTAAGTTAAAAATTGAAATAATTTTTTTTTTATAATTTTTGCAATTTGCTAGACGACTTATTCAAGGATTTTTATTTATTTATTTTTTTTTTTAATGAAACGAGGTCTTTTATGTTTTTTATCAATCGAAACCTTTTTTTAAAAATATTTAAAACCCCCCTCCCTTCCCTTCCCCTTTTCTCCCTTCTCCCCCCCTTCCCAACAACCCCTCCCCACCCCTCCTCCTCCGTTATTATTTTAAAATAATTTTTTTTTATGTTGATATTAAAGAAAAACATTATAGTTTCACATTACAAAATAAAATATCATTTTTCGCACAAGCCCTTTAATAAATGTACAAGATGATGATGATGATGATGATGATGAGCTTTTCATAATAATAATAATAATAATAATTTTTAATACTGGTTAAAAAAAAAAAAAAAATTTTATTTTTATTTTTTTTTTATTTTTTTGAAGAATTAATTTGAGTTTAAAAAAGAAAAATCAGGTTCTTCTGCATCTTTTTTTTTTTTTTTTTTAAATTGTTTGTTGAATTGGTCATAAGTTTCAAAATTAACGATGTTATAATTATACAGGTTTTTTTTTTTTTGCATAGGTAAAACTTTGATAGAATCAAATGAGGGAGGGGGGGGGGAAATGAAAAGCGGTTTAAGAGTTTAATTCGAGCTGGTTTTTATTTATTTATTTATTTATTTACTTATTTAAATTACCGCACTTTTTTTACTCTATAATATATATTAAAAAACCTTGCTTGCAACGGTCGGTTTTGTTTATTTTAAAAAAAAATAATAATTTTTTTTTTTTTTAATGGAAAAGTCGTTTATGTCGCTTAACTCAAAAGCTGAAATGTGGTGACCTTAGACAAAACGAGAAAAGGTGATTGTACCCTACACAAGAAATAATATATTGATCTTTTAAAATTCTTGTAGTTTTTTTTTAACTCGTTAAATATTAACAACATACACACACACACACACATATCTAGATTGTGTTTATTAATTTTAATTTTGTTTCATAATAAAAATATTTAAATAATTTAACTTTTGGGTTTTTTTTTTTTCCCCCCTTAAAATTAATGATAGTAATAACAACTGAATATTTACAACAAAATTTAATTGTGGAGAGAGGAGAGGGGGAGGGGACGGGGGTCATGAATTTTTTTTTTGGAATTTTACATTAATTAAATTTAAAAGGAAATAACTAAAAAAAAATTATTTATTTTATTATATTTTAAAAAAAGTTTACAATTTTTTTTTTTTTTTTTTTTTTGAAAATTGTGCGTATAATTATAAAAAAAAATTTTTTTATGTTATTCAAATTGAGCGTGCATCAAACAAATTAAATTCGGTTAAATTTAAATTTTTCCCTCCCCTCCTTCCTCTTCCCCCCAAGATTTAAAAGAAAAAAAAATTTTACAATATTGATACACTCAAGTGATTTTAAATAATATTTATTACTACTACTCGTAAAGATAGATAGAAAAAAAAAAAGAATCTCAAGGAATTATTTTTATTTATCGAATGAATATTTAAATACATTTTGAAATTAAATAATATTATGCAATAATCACACTTTTCAGTCCATTATCACATGCTATTGAAAAAAAAAAAAATTTTCTAACAGAAACAACATATTATTATTATTATTATAAATGCTAATTCTCATGTTATTAACATTATAAATGATGAGTTAATAATCGTTTAATAAAAATATTACAAGAACTAAATTATGTTTATAGTGTGTGTAAAATTTTAGTTCAACACATTTAAACAAAAAAATTATTTACTATTCTAAATCGATATATTGCATCAAATTTTCAATTTCTTTAAGGACTTCATCTCGTCTAAGTAATTTTTCCAATTGTTCTTTTTCTAATTTTACTCCTGAATTTTTTTTCTCTTCAATGGCATCAATTTCTCTTAATCTTTTCTTCAAGTTTTTAACTCTTTTGTTAGGATCCACAGAACCATCACTCTTACAAGTTTCATCTTTCTTTTTAGATTTGTTAACTTTATTCGGAGCCGATGCGATTTGTTGTTGATTACCACTGACTTTTGTCGAAGTATTTTTCGATCTTGATGTAACAGTTGTCCAACCGCCATTTTCATCTGATACTTTTTGAACTGATTTAGGCAAGTTGCTGGTACTTGTTAACAAATTGTTTGGCTGAGCTTTCTCAGGTTCTTCTATTATTACCTTATTCAAAGTGTTTCCATTCGATTGTGATTTTTTCTTTTTTTTCTTTTTAGTCGTCGAAACAATATTGCCAGAATTTGTTGTGGTTACTGTATTTTGCTTGGCAAGAGATTTTTTTTGCTCTTTTTCTTTTCTAGCTTGAGCTTCTTTGTAATCTTCTTCTGTAAAGCCGACAGGATACTTCAGTATACTTTTTGCTAACTGTTTACCTTTACTTTCGTACAGTGGAACTTCTTCTTGTGGAATGTATCTTTAAAAAAAGTAAATATGTATTATGATATGCTGAAATGTGAAGAGGAGTTAACCTCATCAAGCACCTATGTAATTCTCACCCATCTTTAACTCTTCTTTGCTTTCGCCAAGTACCGTCCGGTCTCTGTGTAGCAGCAATGAAAGTCAAACCTAAAATTATCATTCGGTAAATTATTTACTTTGCAAAGAGTAAATAAAGCATGGAACATAAATTAGTAAAAATCCTCAAAGTCAAAAGTTAAAAACATGTAATTTGATTAAAAATTTAGAAATTAAAATAAAAAGAAAAGGTTTTTTTTCATCGGGACGAAAAGAATAAAAATAATTTGAATTAAACAATTAATAATACCTTCACTGTTTTTAACATAAGGCGAAGCCATTTTGGATACAAACGTGTCAATAGACTAACCGTAAACTTACATATCTCTAAGATAAAAGTTAAATTATTTTTGAGTTTTTTTATTATTTTCTTATTAATTCTTTGAAAAAAAACTATTTTTAATGTTTATTTAGTTTATAATTTGTTGTGAAAAAAGGTGTATGTTAAGATTAGAGTGATTTTTTTCTTAAATGTATTTCATTTCATTCATTACTTTACTAGAAAGAAATTTTTTTTATTTGCAAAGTGATATAAAAAATTAATAATGATAAAAATATTTAATGAAAGCTTTTGCATTTTCTTCAGAGATTTTATTTTGAAAAATACGTGACATTACTGATATTAAAAACAGGTAATTTTATATTTAATTATTATTTATATATTATTATCGGTCTCGTATATGCATAATTGAAACTTATTTCACAAGTAAAATGTTTTTTTTTATTGATAACATCGTTCACGTGAAACTGAGTATAAAAAAAAAAAATGTATTGATAATTTATTTTAAAAATTTTTATGATAATTTTATTGTTTTTGCTGTTTTAGTATATATTTATAGTACTTAATGTGACTACTGTTTAAATTTCAGTAACTTTTATAGGTTATAGCATGTATTTCATAGAAAAAATAGAAAATTCTTAAAAAAATTCAATTTATTACTTTTAAAATATTTAATAGTCAATATATGTGCATATAAGTATCGTTTAACATATATTTAAAAATTGGCAGTATATTCGTTTTTTTTTTTTTTTTTTTCATAAAAACTCTTAAGAAAATATTTAAAATTTTTCAAAGCAAAACATACAATTTTTTATATATGGCAGGAACATAATCATGCTAACATTAAAAGTTTTTTTTTTATAAGTAAAAAATAATTTTTTTTAAGTATAACATGTAATACATTGAACTGTAAATTAGGCACACAATATTTAATTTGAAGTTCCAGGTGGTCCTTTTCTGTTGCCCTGAGCTCTCTGAGCATTAGCAGCTGCTATCATTTGGACATAATTTCCTACTCCATTGCAATCGCAGGCTCCTGTTGGACCAGGTGGTCCTACAGCTCCTGGTTTTCCTTGAAAAATAAATGAATTTTTTAATATTTGTAAATTTTTACAAATGTGTTTAGTTACATACCAGGTCTTCCAGGTTCTCCTCTGTCTCCTTGTCTTCCTGGTACACCAACACCATCGTTTCCCGGTGGTCCTGGTGGGCCTCTAAGACCCATAGGACCATCTGTTCCGATTCCTTCAGGTCCTCTATCTCCTTTGTCACCTCTTTCTCCTTGAGGTCCTGGTTGACCAGGAGGTCCTGGATGACCAGGTAATCCTGGGAATCCTCTTTCTCCTGGTAACCCTACTCTTCCTGATTCCCCTGCATAAAAATTACTGATTTAGTTTTGTTCCTCAAAAAAGGTAGTATTATTTATTATTCAATTAAAGTAGTACCTTGTGGACCTTGCGGTCCTGGGGGTCCCGGACGACCCTGCCTGCTTTTTCCTGGAGGTCCAGGAGGTCCTTGAAGGGTAGCTGTCAATTCTGTCAATTGGTCTTAAAACCCATTGAAATTAGTAAATTTGTGATTTTCGGTCAATAAATAATTTACAAAATTTAATTAAATACCTCTTAGTACACTTGCACAAATTTCTCTGACTTCTGCTTCACTGAAACTTCTTCCCGGTGCTCCTTGAGGCCCTGGCATACCTGGTTGTCCTCTAGGTCCTGGTGGTCCGGTCAATCCGGGAGGCCCTTCTTTACCGGGTATCCCTGGCACACCAGCTATTCCTTCAGGTCCTCTTTCTCCCGCTGCTCCTCTTTCACCTGGCTGTTTTTATATTTTTTTAATCTTTGAAAATATTCACGCCTTAAACTTAACTTACCGTTCCTGGCATTCCAGGAGGACCTCTTGGTCCTGCTACTCCGGGCGCACCGTTGCCGTCTATGATCGTGTACCCAGGATTCGTAGATGTTGTTTCTCCGGGAAGTCCTGGTTGTCCGGGAGGACCGGGTGGACCTGGGGGTCCTGGAGGACCGATAAATCCTGGTAAACCTGGAGATCCAACCGCTCCAGGTGGACCCTGCGTAATTTTTTTATTGGATATATTCGTTTCGCGTTTTTTTGTTAATTTTTTTTTCAATTAAAATAATTCGTTTTTTATGTGCTTACTGTAAGACCAGTGGGCCCTCTTTTTCCATCCGATCCGGGTAAACCTGGTTCTCCTCTATCTCCTTTAGGTCCTGGAGCTCCATATAATCCATTATTTCCTGGTCTTCCTGGTAGACCTGCTGGGCCTTCCGGTCCTCTCTCACCAGGTTCTCCTTTTTGCCCTGGTAATCCCTGCGATGTATTTATATTACAATGTAGTGAATTCAAATTTGACCAAATTTAAAAATACATATATTTGTGTATTAATTTACCTTTTCTCCCTCGAATCCTTGCAAACCTTCGCTTCCTGGTGGCCCTGGAAGTCCTGGAAGAGATATTCCAGGTTCTCCCTTTTCTCCTTTTTCACCTGGCGCGCCAGGTATTCCTATTACGAAAATACCCGATTATATTTTAATCTTCAAAAGTTACATTCCTTTCAAAGTATTTTAAATTTTTTTTTACCCGGTTGTCCATCTCCTAATCCTGTGAAACTAAGACCGGGCGGTCCGGGTTCTCCTCTTGGTCCCTGAGGACCAGTCAAACCAATCGGCCCCTGAAAAAGTTTTTAATAAATTTAATTTCTTATATTATTTTGTTTAACTTATATGCCAATGAGTAGATTTACTGGTGGTCCTGCTTCTCCTGGAAAACCGGGGGAACCAGCAGGTCCTGTCGGTCCTTCGGTACCAGGTTGTCCATCATAACCGCGTTCACCTTTTTCTCCTGTAAAATTAAATTATAATATATGTATACATGCAATATTGTTTGCAAATAAAATATTCAAAATAATATATATATTACCTTTTTGCCCTGGAACCCCAATTCTACTCTCTGTACTTTCCAACCCTAAACGTGTTCCGACTCCAAAGGTTCGTCCTGGTGGTCCCTTAAAATAAAAATAACATTATAAGACTCTTTAAAATAAAAATAATAAATCCTGGATTAATATTTAATAAAATACATACCGGTGGTCCCTGCTCTCCTTTTTCTCCCTTTTCACCCTGAAAAGTTAAATTTTTATAATAGCATCAAAATTTTTCAAAAATTGTTACATGCATTCAGAAAAAAAAAGATTCAAAATAATTAATTACTTGTGGAAGCAACCTGCTTTCTGCTAAAATACTCATGTCTGGAGGAGGACCTGGAGGCCCGATAGGTCCCTGTAAACAAATCAAAGTTCAAATTTTATCCAGATTTAGTTTTACTGTTTAATGTGGTAATAATTTTAATGCGAATCGCAATTTAATACTGACTTGTGGTCCCGGAGGTCCAGGCATTCCATCTAAACCTGGAGGACCCTGTAATCCTCTAGGTCCTGGAGATCCCTACGTATGAGAAAAAAACAAACTGTGTTATTTCATTTTGTAAAAAAGAAAAATTGTACGTAAAAAAATAATTTGAAATTTTACCACTTTTCCTGGTGGTCCTTCTTTACCGGGGAATCCGGGAAAACCAGGTTCGCCGATAGGTCCGATCGGTCCAATCGGACCTGGAGGTCCCTAAAAAATTTTAATTATTAAGTTACAAATTTTTGCACGTAAAGAAAAAGGAAAATTTTTCACTTACTCTTGTGCCGTTAAATCCTCTTGGTCCAGGTGGACAAACTTGTTCGCAATTTCCAACCAATTGTTTAAAGTCTTTTCTAGTCTGCATCAATCACGTGATCGTTAAAACATTATTTGGAATTCATCATCATAAAAAAAAAAAAAAACATGAGGAATTTCACTTACCGGTAGTTCGTCACAATTTTCTCTTTCCGGTCTTGTTGGATCACAACTTAATACCATCCATTGCAAATCAATCTGTAACGATTTTTTCAATGTTTAGTTTTCTTAGTTATGATAATTGTTTTTACGAAATTATACAAACCGGAAACGTTTGTTGACTGTTCATAACTTTCGATATTGATATATCACCGTTCATGTCAATGGCACCTCTGGGTTCAAGAAGTTCGGTACTTGATTCTTCGCAATCTAGGTACATGGTCAATTGTTGTCTGTTGAGTGAAATATGAAGCTTGTGCCAATTTTTATCAAATATCTAAAACATTAAATTTTTTTTTTGCCTTTGACATCCGCGAAACATCAAACAAAACAAACAATAATAATAATAATAACCTCGGATTTTTGAAGGGCAACAGTTTCCAAAAGTCCTTCGTAATTAGTCATTGAAAATTCAACCGTTTCCCTTCTCGGATTTAACGTGACCATAAATTGCGGACGATTTTGTACATCCGTTAATCTTATTATATTCCAGGGACTTTTTGCTAATTTTTTCGTTCTGAACGTTGTTATAAATGAGAATTGATTTGGTAAACCTAATGGAAATATCGTCCTGGAAAAGAAAAAATGAAAATTTAAATTTTGAATTTATTCCATAAATATTTCATTTTCATTATTATTATTATTATGTAAAAATGTCAACCTTGTAGAAAGTTTCAAATCTGCTTCTTTTTCTAATCTGTAAGCCGTTTGCATTTTATTCGATCCTCGAACTCTGCTAACTCCAGGATATTTAGTTTCCAGTAAATCTAATTTAAATTTTCTTATAAAATCATAAGCTTGTAAATCATCTTCTCCAGGTTTGTAATCACCGCAGGGATCTCCGAGTTCTTCTTCTCCTAATTCATCAGAATTTAATTTTTTTTTTTGTTAAGCTTAGCTTAATGATTAAAAGCAGAAGAAAAATGAAAATGAAAAAAAAGGAGGGAAATTACCTTCTATCGGTCTTCTGCCACTTTCACCGTAAATCACGTTGTAATCCTCGTAATCGAGAGTCGAACCAACTCGTTCATCGAGTTTTCGATTATCTTCTCCAAATTTTCCTCTTTCAGATTCCTGGAGTCCAGCCGAACCATTTATAGCTCCAAGTTCATCCGTTGTCCCGATTTCGAATCTTATGTTGGCGTCTGGAAGTTTTTTACTTTTCGTTTTATCCATTTTATTCGTTTGTTTTTTCTTTTCTTTTGTTATTTTATCATCTTCCGCTGTTTTCTTTTCAATTTTTGTTTCGTTTCCGTTTTTATTCTTTTTATTTATGCTAACGTTTTCCATTTCTAAATTTTTTTTACTTTCTTCTTCTAAAAGACGACGTTTCTCTTCTAAAAGTCTCAATTCGTGTTCTCTTTTTTGCGTTTCTTCAATTTCTTGAGCGAGTCTTCTTTCTTCTTCTTCTTGTTTTAACCTGTATTCTTTTCTTTTTCTTTCTTCTTCTTCTTCTAAAAGTCTTTTTTCTTGAATGATGCTTTCGTTAATGGCTTCGAGTCGTCGTCTTTCTTCGCGAAGTCTTAATTCCGCTTCTTCTCTCGCGATTTTTTCTTGTTCTTCAATTCGTCTCCGTTCTTCCAAAAGTCTAAGTTCGTTTTCCCTTCTCCGATTTTCACTTTCTAATTCTATTCGTCTTCGTTCTTCCAAAAGTCTGAGTTCGTTTTCTCTTCTACGATTTTCATTTTCTATTTCTAACCTTCTTCTTTCTTCGGAAAATCGCGATTCGGTTGCTTTTCTTAGAGCTTCTTCTTCTTCTTGAGCTTGTTTTTTACGAGATTCTTCGATAATTCTCAATTGTTCTTCTCTTATTCGAATTTCCGTTTGCCTTCTCTCTTCTTCTTCCGCTTCGATTCTTTTCCTTTCTTCTAAAAGTCTTTGTTCGTTTTCTTTTCGCCTCGTTTCTTCAATTTCAAAATCGATTCTTCTTCTTTCTTCCAATATTCTAAGTTCTGCTTCTTTTCTTTTCGCTTCTTCAACTGCGGCTTCAGCTCTTCGACGTTCTTCCAAAAGTCTCAATTCTAAATTTTTTCGCCGGATTTCTTCTTCTTCCGCTTCTATCCTCCTTCTTTCTTCCAAAATTCTCAATTCGTTTTCTTTTTTCCTCGCTTCTTCAACTTCTATTTCGGCTCTCCGACGCTCTTCCAAAATTCTTAGCTTATCTTCACGTCTTCGGACTTCTTCCAAACGTATTTCGGCTCTCCTTCGTTCTTCTAATAATCTGTTTTCTATTTCCACGATACGATCTTCGGATTCGACTTGCAATCTTCGTCTTTCTTGCAAAAGTAAAAGTTCATTTTGTATTCTTTTATATTCGGTTTCCGCTTCCGTTCGTCTTCTTTCTTCCAATATTCTTAATTCTTTTATTTCGTTGGCGTTGTTGCTTGTAAAATTCCAATTCCAAACGTTATCATAACTCTCCGTATCGTTATTTATGTAATAAACGTTTTTAACGGTTAAATCTTCGTCTGATTCGTTACTAGAATTTTCTGTTCTGTTCCAAGTGTAAGAATAAACGGTTCGATTTTCCAATGTTTTGTGTTCCGGATCCGAATGTGTGACATTCATGGTTTCTTGGGGGATTATTTGATTCGATGTCTGTATTTCGGTTAAAGTGTTTGTTTCGATTTTAACCGCCGGATAATTTTTTTCGATTTCTTGTACCGTCACGTTGTTTTGAAGGTTCGAATCACCATTTGAAGTCTTGTCTAATTTTTGTTTGTTTCTGAACCGATTCCTCCTTCTGAAACCGTTTCTCAACCCGAATCTCTTTCTGAAAAAAGGCATCGTACCATTTTCTCCAGCGTTGCCTAACCGTTCGACAATATTCACCGTGTAATTCACATGTTGAACAGGTTTCACTTCGACGGTTACTTTTTCATTTATTTCATTTTTCGATTGTTGATTGATTTCAGAGGAAGATTCGACGGTTTCTAAACTGTTGACCGATTCTTTGCTTGTTATCGATAACGAGTTGTTGTTGTTTTCGTATAATGAATGGACGGTTTCTTGTTTTTTGTAAGAATGCGTTTGTTCCGTTTGCGATGAAAAATTTTTAGACGGTGACTCTGTGTCAAATTTTTCAATAAAATTTTCTGATATCGTTGTCACGAATGTGTTTTCTGGTGTCACGGTCGTTTTATAATCCCAGGTATTGCTTTTCGCAGATGTGATTCCTTCCAAAATGGATTCGGTTGTTTTGGAAAAAGTTTTTTCGCTCAACGACAAATCTTTTTTTATACTTTTTTGACTTTCGGTGTCACTTGTGACGTCTTCGGATGTTTCATTTTCCGAATCGTAATTTGAAAAATTATCACTTTTATTTTCTTCTTCGTCTTCTTCGTCATCCGTTTTTCTATTTTCAATTGAATTTTCTTCTAATGAAACATTCGGGGTTTCGTTTATTATTTCTGTCGTTGTTTCTACCAAATCAAATCCATCATCATTTTTTTCCGTGGTACTAGACGAGAATAAAACCGGAATTTGTTTTTCCTCTTCATTTTTTCTGTTTTCCTCCTCTTCTTCTTCTTCTTCATTTTCACTTTCTTTTTTAACCGAAGAATTTTCTTCGCTTTTATCATCGGATTCATTATTTTCATTTTCTTCTTCGTCGTATTCTTCGTTTTTTTCATCGCTGCTTTGCACTTGGGGCGGTTTTATCGAAGTAACGACTTTTTTACTTCCGGTTGAATTTTCTTTTTTTTCTTCATCATCTTCGTTACTTTTTTCTTCTTCGCTACCGTTGTCTTCTTTCGTTTCACCCTTTGACGAACTCACATCTTCATCTTCTTCTTCGTATTCGTTTTCCGATTGATTTTCTTCTTCATCTTCGGTTCCTTCTTCCTCATCTTCGTAATCATCTTCTTCTTGACGTTTACAATCCGTCGAGGGTAGTATTTGTAGGACGAGAATTATTAATACGACGGTTTGACTGAGTCGTTTCCTGTCACGAAAAAAAAAAAAAAAAAAAAGAAGCAAAATATTCGGAATATTCACAACCGGAACCGGAAAAAAAATTAAAAAAAAAACCAAACGAAAAATAAAATTTTACAAAAAAAAAGGCGGTAAATTTAAAAAATAGAAAAAAATAGAAAAAATAGAAAAATTTTATTTACCTCGTAACCAGAGATCTGGTAAACTCCATCATGCGAACCGGCGAACACTGAAGTTGAAGAATAATTTTTTCAACTGAGAAATTAAATCGAGTTCATCCAATCAATGATTTCTTTCCTACCATTCCTCTTGCAATTTATTGTTTTTTTTTTTTTTTTTTTTTTTTTTTCGGTTGTCGTCTTGCTGCAGAATCCCACACACACATATATATATGCGTGTGCGTGAGTGCGTGAGTGCGCGTGTGTATCAGACTCAGTGACGTAGAATTTTTTTAAAAAAAAGTTCACTAGTTGATTAATTACATAAATTACACGTTTTTTAATATTATTATTATTATTATTATTATTAATGACGAAAAATATAAAATTTTTAGATTTTTTTTTTTTTTTAAATAAAAAATAAGTTTACGCCTACCTTTCTCTCTCTCTCCCTCTCTCCTCTCTCTCTTTTTTTGTCTATTAATAAACGAGTTTTAATATTTAAAAAAAAAAAAAAATTTTTTTTAAACTGGGAGTTTTAATATTAATAAAATTATAATTTTTAAATTACTTTATTATTATTATTATCATCATCACCATCATCATCATCATCATCATCATTATTATTATTATTATTATTATTATCACGAGGTGAAACTTTTTTAAAGAAATTTTTTCTGTTTTGTCGTCGGGTGCGTCTCTCTCTTGAACAAAAAAAAACAAAAAAGATTCATTCATTCATTCATTCATGAATTTTTTTTTTGTATTATTTATGAAAGAAAATCATTCACGGATTGATTTCTTTAATAATAATAATAATAATAATAATGAAAAAAATGATAAAAGAAAACGTTTATTTTGAAATTTTCGTTAATTACATTTATACACACATCTTTTTAAGGTATTCACTTAAATAATAACGACGATAATAATAATGATTGTACGAAATATCGTCGGGAATACAAATTTTTCTCTTCCCTTTTTTTTTTAGGGAGCACGAAACCGTTCAGGACGATTCTGAAACAAACACAAAAATTAATTTATAAATTATTTTAATTGGAAAAAAAATTTTTTTTTCTCAAACAGAATCTTCTTAACAATCGATTGACCTCGCAAATTGATTGCCTATAAATAATAATAATAATAATAATAATAATAGAATAAATTTGGTAGACTGGGATTAAACAAAGATTTGGATTTTTTAAAATATAAATTTTGTGTCAAAGACCTTTTAAAAAAAATTTTTTACCTGTTCCATAAATCTTTGTAGATATTTAATAATCATTTTTTCATTATCAGAAAGAACGGTTCTCTTTCTCTCTCTTGTTGTTGTTGTTTCTCTTTTTCTTCGACCTATATTAAATAAATTCATCATCATCATCATCATTATCGTCGTCGTCCGTATTGTTTTAATAAAGGTTTTTTTTTATATGAAAATAATACTTTACCCAATGGTGAACCGGAAATGACTCCGAGTTGTAATAAAATTGGATTCGATACAAAAGCGGCGGCAGCGCCAAGTAAAGCGACTCCAGCCAGTGGTACCAACAAACCCTTTAAAAAAAAAAAAACAAAAACAAAAACAATAACAAAAACGTTCGTTCATTTATTTATTTATTACTAAAAATTCGTTTGGAAACAAAATAAAAAAATAAAAAATAATAATAATAATTTTATACTTTTTTAATAATAATAATAATAATGTTTTTATTTATGTAATTGTATTTTTTAAAAAGAAATGCCTAAAACAACTTTATCTGTGGAAACGACAACAAAATCAGGACAAATACCTCCAGTAGGAGCCACAGGAGCCACAGGAGCAGGAATAACTTACAGACTCTCTGATAATGCTTTCATAAATTCAGGGTGGACATATCGTTCTTCCGTACATCATAAAGTATGTAAACCTTAATTTGTCGTCATCATCGTCATCGTCATCGTCATCGAATTATTATTATTATTATTACTTATTAAAAAATTATATATATATGAATCAGGTAAAACAATTTGTTACGATGAAAGCGAAATTTTCACATCACGTCATTTGTCCGTGGTTTAAAAATCGTAAAAAGGATATTATAGAAAAATATTCTAATGGTAAAACGTTATACGTAGCAAAAAAAGACGGTACGGGAAGAATATATTATCCGAACGGGAAACTCGCGATGAAAATAGAAAAAAGAGGTCATCAAAAATCTCTTACAAAAATATGGATATTTAATTCTGGAGAAATAGAAAGAACTGGAGTCAGGCATCCTCAAAATTTTTGCGCTTTATTCGATTCACTCGGCAACGGTCTCGTTTACGATCATTGCATGAACAAGAAAATAGTTTTTAATCAAACCGAAGGGATATCCTACGTTTTAAGTGGTTTACCATTCAGGTGGAAATGGCACGATTTAAAAATAAAAGTTTACACGGATAAAAAAAAAGAGATATACATGGGTAGAAAGACAAAAATCAAAGATGATTCAATTGAAAAAGCAGTGGTTACAAAAAAGGTATGATATAACGGATTGGGGGAAAATTGTTTGTTTTTTTTTTTTTTTTTTTTTTTGGTCGAAATAAGGTTGTGATGAACGGATGTGTTTATTATACCGTATTCTTCAGAGTTCATCGAAATCCATAGAATCGGAAACGTACAATCCGAACGCTTCGTTAACCCAAGCCGAAATTGATTTTCGTTCCAAAGTCGAAGCCAATAAATATGTCGATACGGGAAAATTAATACCGAAAAAAGTGGCATCCATCAAACCCATAGTCTACACAATAAATCAATACATAAGCCTGAGGATTTTGGATCAATCGAACGTGTCGATAACTTTTTTAGCACAAAATCATTTTGCAAAATTATCAATAGGAACACTATTGAATCCTTGGGAAAAATTACACGTTGATTATTTAGAAACGATTTTTATGAAAGAAAAACATGTTGTTTGTCCATACGAGGATTTACATGCGAGAACGAAAAGTTTGAAAAATTTACAAGATCTTATTTTTCAATTGAAAAAAGATTCGTGTTGTTTAAAACTTAAATGATTCTTATTACTACTACTACTAATAATAATAATGATCGTAATATAATAATTATGATAATAATAATAATAATAATAATAATTTTTTAAATACTTTTATAGCGAGAGCTTTATGATATAATAAAGCTGCGTTGTCGTAATAATCGTATTCCTTATGACGATTGTAATAGAAATTAGGTTCGTTATGATAATTATTTTTTTTATAACCGTCTATGGTCGAAAAATCACCGCCTTCGTAGACGTCGTAACCGTTTTCTTCGTTTCCTAAAACTAAAAAAAATTTCATTTTACTCTGAGGATTCGATACTTTGGAAAATGTCGTGTCAGCAGTTGGTTTTTCGTGTCGTGGTAATTAAGAAACAAAAAAATTACTTACAATAATTTCTATTTATCGATTCGGAAACGGAAACGTCGCCGACATTTTTCATTCCTAGAAATATTTTTTCATTATTTTTACGATTGTTACCGTTTGTCGATGATATGACGATACCTTCCGACGACGGCGACATTTTTATTAAAATAATTATAATCGGAATAAAAAAAAAAAAAAAATATTTTGAATACATTTTTTACACACCACATTCAAAACTGAATTCATTTCCCACACGCCATATTTTTATATACCCCCTTTATTTTTATTTTCACGGGTTTTGATCGTGTGAGTGTGTGCGTGTGCGCGCGTGTGTGTGTGGTTTTTCTGGAAAAACAATGGAGAAATTATTTTGTCAATTGTCGTTATCATCATCATCATCATTGTGTGTACGATGCGTGCTAAATATTAAATTGATTGCATAATTCCTTTTTTTTTTACTTGATGTTCCGCGAGACGATTATTTTAAAAAAGAAAAAAAAATTTTTTTTTTTTTTTTCATTCACTGAATGATTTATTGAATTTTTTTTTTTTTTTAGAGAATGAATTATTATTGCGAGACAAATTTTTTATTAAAAATCCATAAATAGAAATTATTAAAAAATAATGAATTTATTATCATTTAACAACAAATGGGACCTCCAAAAAATTTGTTTCGAACTTTCGTAATCGATGAAATTTGAATTCTTTAATACGCGCCAAAATGAAAGAAAGGGAAAGGAAAATGGCGGAGTTGGAAAAACGGTTGGTTTTTTGGCGCGCGCGCGCGAATTAAAGAATGTTTTCGTTTGAAATTTTTGAGTTCAGACATTGTTCAGACGACATATTCCCCCTTTTTTTTCCTTTTTTTTTTGTTAACATTAATAAAAATTTATCGTTAATTACTGTTAATGAGTTAATTGAAATTTAATTCGAAGTTTAAATTAGAGAATTTAAATCTTTTTATTAAAAAACTAGTAGAGACATGATATTATTTTACAAGGGTCATCCATCTACGATTATTATTATTATTATTATAGGGAAAAAAAAAAACCGAACGTTTCATATATCAAGGATGAATTTAAAAAAAAAAATGAGCAAATAATAATAATTAAATAATAGATTTTTTTAAATTTTTTTTTTGGCGTTCGGTTGGTTGATCGGACGCCATCATTGTCAATGTCGATTGTCAAAATTTTTTATTTTGTTGTTTACGATTTTTTTATTTAATCGAACAATCGAAAATTTGTTTTCGTTTTTTTTTTTAATTGTTTGATCGATAATCGATATGTCAAAGGTTAATCGTTCAGTCATTAATAATCTCATAAAAAAAAAAAAAAAATTTTTTTTTCATTTCGAATTCATCGAACGTGTTGTTTGGTAATAATTTGAGATAGAGAGAGAGAGAAAGTTAACCGGAAGTTACGTTTGAAATAAGATAATAATATTATTATTATTATTATGTTTGTTTCAGAAACCATGAACGGTTTTTTACGTCATCATCGGAAATTCTCCTCCTCCTCCTCCCCTTCTGTTGTACAATTGAAATCTCAAAACGATTGTGTTTCCGCTTCGAAAATTCGCCATTCTTTTATAGGTAAATTTTTTCTTTTTTTTTTTATAATTAAAAAAAGAAAAATTTTTTTATATAAAATTGTTTTCTCTCTCTCTCTCTTTCGGCTTTTCCACGAAGATTTTTTTTGCAAAGAAAATGATCATTTTTTCATTGGTTCTTCTCCCGTTTTCTCCCTACTGGATCCAACTCTTGCTTTTGTCAACGCTGGAATGAATCAATTTAAGGATGTTTTCCTGGGTTTAACACGTCCAGCGGCGACAAAAGTTGCAAATTATCAAAAATGCATTCGTGTAGGTGGAAAACACAACGATTTATCACAAGTCGGAAATGATGGAAGTCATCATTCATTTTTCGAAATGCTTGGAAATTGGTCATTCGGTGATTATTTCAAGGTACGTTTCCGGTGCTGTACGTCTTGTCCTCTCTCTCTCTCTCTACCTTCTCATACCAACGCGTATTTTTCCAGAAAGAAGCTTGTAAAATGTCATGGAATCTTCTTACCGATGTCTACAATTTACAACCGGAAAGACTCTACGTGACGTATTTCGGTGGTGACGAATCTTTAGGTTTGGGACCCGATTTGGAGGTACGAGAAATTTGGCGGGAAATCGGGTTAGTATTTAAAATTTTTTTCGATTTGCTAAGTTTATTTAAAGAAGAGATTTTTTTTTGAAAAAAAAAACGGCGTCGCCTGACCTCCCGGTCAATAGCGACTCTCTATTTAAAAAAAAAAAAACAGGTTCCACCTACCCGAAAAATCTACCTTACTTAAATGGGTTGTAAATTTATTTAAAGCCTAAAGAAATTTTTTATAAAAGATGGTATCTCTCTCTCTCTCTTGCAATGCAATTTTTTCTTTTTTTTTTTAAATGTGTCACTTTTGTCTTGCTTTTAATACATTTATTTGTTAAATTTTACAGGATTAAAGAAAATCACATTTTACCTTTTGGTTCAAAAGATAATTTTTGGGAAATGGGTACCATCGGTCCATGCGGAGTTTGTACCGAAATACATTATGATCATGTTCCAGGAAGAAAAGACGTTGGAAATTTCGTTAACGCTGATAGAGATGACGTCACTGAATTGTGGAACATTGTTTTCATGCAGTACAACAGGTAATTTCATTTACCATTTAATTTTTAAGTTGGCAATCCTGATTTAATTATGGATTGTTTGCAGGAATGAAAATAACGAACTTGTTAAGTTAGGAAAACATTTTGTTGATACGGGTATGGGATTTGAAAGGCTCGTGGCAACACTTCAGGGGAAAACATCAAATTACGACACGGATCTTTTTTTACCTTTATTCGAAGGAATAAGAAAATATTCCAAACATGGCGGATATACCGGAACCTACGACGTACGAGATTCAATAGATTCATCATATAGAATAATAGCTGATCATGGAAGAATGATATCTGTCGCTTTAAGTGATGGAATGTTACCCAATCATCAGTAAGGGGGAAAAACAATAAAAGAAAAGCGAATAATTTGTTATAAAAATGATTTTTTTTTTTTTTATTTAAAATTTTTAGAAATAAAGTTAGAACAATAATAAGAAAAGCGTTGAGAGTATCGAAAAAATCATTTAATTGCGATTCGGGACTTTTGAAAAATGTTACAAATTATGTTGCGGAAACTTTAGAGGATGCATATCCGCAAATAGGAAAACATCTTTCGAAAGTATGTGTTCATGTATGTTCCTTGAAAACGAATGTTCTCGAACGAATAAGTTTGTTTTTTTGTTGTTGTTGGCAGATTCATTTTATAATAGAACAAGAAGAGAAAATATTTAAAGAACAACAAAATGTCGCATTGAAAAAATTTAAAAAATATAAAAATATTTTTCCGAAAATAAAAAACGAGGATATTGAAGATAATCCGAATTTGATTTCCGGTCTTGAATTATTTAAAAAATACATAAAAGATGGTAGAAAAAAATTATTAGATGAAGATGTTTGGATTTTATACGACACGTACGGATTATCTCCGGAAAATACAAAAAAATTATCACAAATTTTGGGTATTACAAATTTTTCAACAATTTCCGTTATAAATAATAATGATAATGAGAAGAGTTATTAATTATAATTTATATTTTTGCCATAAATTTTTTTAATTGATTTTAATTAAAAACTTTTTTTTATGTCTGTCTGACTGTTTGTCTGTCGTCGAAATATATTGATAGCAATAAGAAATCAATTTTGAAATTTTTTATTTTCTTTATTAATTAATAATTAATTAATTATATTAATTTTTTTTAATTATTAATATTTTTTTTTTTTTAGGTCTCGATTTCGATGAGTCTTCCTATGAAAATTATGAAAATAATAAAAAAAAAAACGAAATGAAAAAATTAGAAAAAAAAATATACGATGAAAAACATGAGGGTGACGTCATAGAATCAAAAACGCAACAAAATTTCAATATGGCGGACGACGTCGAACTTACAACAAAAGATTATTTTAAATACGAATATAGAATCGATGGATCGGATAAATATTTATTTTTAAATCAACCGACTTCCGTTTTAGCAATTATTATCAACGGAAAATATCACGATAAAATATCGATAAACGATTTTAACGGTGCGCCATGTTTAAAATAATAAAAACAAGATGGCGGCGGTAAGTTTAAAAACAAAGCAATGCTAACGGTTTTTTTTGTTTTTTTTTTTGTGTTTTTTCGAAACAGGAAATGAAATCGGTTTGGTTTTGGATAAAACGCAATTATTTTCCGCGGAAAAAAATAGAAATTCGGATTTAGGATATTTAATTTTTGATAATAATGATATTTTATTCGATGTGAAAAAAGTTTGTAAATTTGGAAATGGCGTCGTTCATTACGGATCATTTACAAAATATCCAAGGTAAAATTGTTTTAAAAAATTTAATTAATAATTTTATTAATAATAATATTAATTAGTGTTTTTGTCGTTTTAGGAATGCCGAAATGGGGATTCACGACACGGGGATTTTAATATTAAACGAAAATGTGAGATTGAATTTGATGAAAAATCACACGTGTCTTAATTTATTAAAAGGTGGAATTAGGGAAAAATTTCCTTTGACATGTGAAAAAAATTCAATGGTCAATCCTGATAGTTTTACGTTAGATTTAATGGTTTATAAATTTAAATTTGCATTAAACGGTACGAATTAAATAAATAAACAAAAAATTTAAAATGGCGGATTTCAAATTTAATTTTAAAAAATTTCAGACATATTGGATTTGGAAAATTTTGTTAGGAAAATGATAAAAGGAGATGTTAGCGTTAATAGAAAACCTTTAAATCATTTACAATTTTATTATTTATGGGAAAATATTTATTTTAAACCTGGAATTAGTTTGATTGAATCTGAAATTCCTCTCATCGAAATAAATAACGGTTTTACGTTGATAAGGTATTTGAATAAATTTATTTATTTTTTTTATGTATGTATAAATAAATAAAATTATGTACATATATATAGAGAAGTTTGTAATGGAGCACACGTTTTAAGAACGTCTCATTTAGAAGATTTTACAATATTAAAATTGAAAAAAATTTCATATGGAGTTCATAGGATGGAAGGATTAACTGGGATCCATGCGAAACAAATAAGAGAAAATGATTTGAAAATGGATAAAAAATGGAAAATATTAAAAGGACAAATGGAAAAGGATATCGTATGTATTTATTTATGTCGTCGAACGTTAAAAAGACAGGAATAATAATAATAATAATTTTTTTTGTAAGGTTTCTGATAATTTAAAAAAAATAACGGATATTATGGATGAAATAAATTCAATGGAATTGTCATACGTGACCAAATGTAAACTTTTAAACGAAATGAACGTGGAAAAAGGAAAAAAGGAAAAAGAGGGAAAAAGGATTTTAATTGATTATTAATAATTAAAAGGAAAAAAATGAATTTCTTTTTGTTTGGATGCTGTTGAGGAAATAAACAAAAGTCTTTACCTTTTTATTAATATTAAATTAATAAATTTTTTAAATAATAATAATAATAATAATAATAATAATAATAATAGAAACGTGAATTCGTTTTTATTGATTATTTCCCAATATAAATAAATTTTAAAGAGTAAAAAAAAAAAAAAAAAAAAAAAAAAATGTGAAAATTAAAAAAAAAAATTTTTTTTTATTATTTCCTCCCCCTTCTTTTTTTTTGATTATTTTTTTTCTTTTTTTTCCTTTTTTTTGGAAATGCGTGAATTGAGTTTTTATTTAGTTGAGCATGCGCGGGAATGTCCGTTATCACATCCCCCTTGTGAACACCCTCTAAGAGAAAACGACAGTCGGGGGCGCGCCCTCTTAAAAACAACGCAATACAATAAAAAACGTATAATTCCGCTCTTGTTATCACATTTCAACATTTTATCAGGTAAAAAAAAATTTATTTATTTATTTATTTACTTATTAATTATTAACGATGTAAATTTATTTTTTTACTTACATACTTACATATTTATTTAATTAATTAATTATTAATATTATTGCTTTAAATATTAATAATAACAATAATATTAAAAAGTTATGAAACTCAATTTAATTAATTAAAAAAATAATAATAATAATAACAATATGAATTTTATTTATTAACTTATTAATAATGATTTGTGTTTGTTTATTTATTTTATTAATAAATTTACATCAATTAATAATAATAATAATATTAATATCGCGCACATATTTTTCTTTTTTTTTTTTTGATTGATTGATTGATTGTTATTTATTTATTTATTGTTTAATTTATGTGTGTGTGTGTGTGTGTATGTGTGTGCGTGAGAGTGCGTGTGCGACGTGTTTTATCATTACCGATAATATTAATAATAATCATAATAATAATAATATATAAGAGTAAGGTAATGTATAGAGAGGGAGTGAATAAAATGAAAAATTTTTTTTTATTATTTATTATTATTATTAATATTATTATTATTATGATTGTTGTTGTTGTTGTTGTTGTTTAATAAATAAGATGAAAAAAATGGCGTAAATTGAATTTTTTAATGAATTAATTTCTCTTTCTCTCTCTTACACGCGTTTTTTTTTTTATTAAAAATTATTAATAATAATAATAAATAATAGAAAATGAAAATAAAAAAAAATGTCTACGTTTTTCCACGTAGATGTTGTTTCGTAATAAATAAAATTAATTAAAATAATATTTTTAATATTCGATATATCGAACGTATATAAACGATATATCGAAAATTGTCCGTCAAAACAACAACAACAACAGCAGGACTCGATTTTTAAAAAAAAAATTTTATTTATTTTTTTTTTTTATTGTCGGTCGTTTGATTTTTTTTTTTTTTAACGGTTTATTATTATTATTATTATTATTATTATTATTAGCATTATTAATCACGAAATCTGTCGCCGGTTGTTTGTTTGTTGTTTGTTTTGTTTGTTTATTGGAAAAGAAAAAAGTTTCGTTTTTTACGTTAAATTTAAAAAAAAAAAAAATTTTTTTAATTTAATTTAATTTAATTTTTGTCCCCTAAAAAAAAAAAAAAAATATCGTGTGAGTGCGTGCGTGCGTGTGCGTGTGTGTGTGCGTGTGAGTGTGTAACAAAGAAGGAAAAAAAAAAAAAATCGTAATCAATGAATTTTCATGAGGATTACGTGACGGGTAAAAATGTTTTTTTTTTTCATTTTCATTTCGCAGATGCTGAAAATTTTGTCATTTTTTTCAATAATTTTTGGGGATGAAAATTAAAAATAAAAACCCTTTTTATAGTTTTTCACCCTTTTTGCCCCAAAAAATAAAAATTTTTTTTTTTTTTTCACAAAAACCTTTTTCAACTTGATTTACTTTTATTCGCATAATAACCCCCGCGCATACGTGAGTGCGTGCGTGTGCGTGAGTGCGCGTGTTTTGTGTGTGTTTTGACGTGACGCGTGACTCATTTTTTCAGATTAAATCCGAATTTTGTAATTTTTTTGCATTTTTTTTTTCCTTTTTTTTCCTTTTTTTTGTTTCTTTTTACCCTCTCGGAGACTCTCCTTAACCACCCTTTTATTCTCTGCCAAGGGGGGAGGGGGGGCAAAAGCATTTTTATTATTTATGTCATTTTCATAGTTTTTATTTGTAATTTTTGAAATCGTTTTTCTTTTATTATTAACTAAAAAAAAAAAAAAAAAAATTACCGACGACGGCTGCATTTAATTTATTATATAAATTTTTTTTTTTTTTTTGATTTCTTTCTGAACAAAAAAACAAAAAAAAATAAGGGTTGTTATTATTATTATCATCATCATTACTACCCCTTTGAAAAAAATGAAAATTTTTCAAAATTTTTTTTTTGATTTGATTTTGTAATTCAATTTATAAAAGAAAAAAAATACGTTAATATTATTATTATTATTATTAAATATGAAAAAAAAAACATTTTCGAATTGAATAAGTTATAAATAAATAAATAAATGAAAATAATAATAATAATAATAATAATAATAAAATGACCGGTCATTATAGGATATTGATTGGTTTTGTCCAATGGGTTACATAAAAGAAAAGTTTTTTTTTTTCCTCCCTCTCTCTTTCTCTCCCTTCCACCCTTCCGCCCTCCCTTCCTTCCTTCCGCTTTTCCGGCCCCCTCCGGGCCCCCACCCCCGTTTGTTAAATGATTGGGCGCATGTTATTCATTTTATCCAATCATAACTAATTTTTTTTTTTTCAATCATAACGTTTTATTCCTTTTGTGCGAAAGAATCAAAAAAAAAAAAAAAATGCGTGTAAATGTGTGTGGGTGCGCGTGAAAATTATTATTATTATTTTCGATTCTAAAGTGATTAACAAACAAACAAACAAGCAAACAAACGATTAAAAGTTTTTGATAAAAAATTCAAGGTATTATTATTCAAACGCGTAATCGTAAAAAAAAACGTTTTTCGGGAGATGAAAGAGAGAGAGAGAGAAAGGGGGATTGGGAAAGGGGGAGGGGGAAGCGGGCAAAGGGTTCCGATTGTGGAAAGGGAAGGAAGGTAGGGGTGAAAGAAGAAGTAGGTCGGGTGAAGGGTAAAGGAAAAGGAAAAAACAAAGGCAACAAGTGAATGTGGAAAAACACCTGTAACCGCAACGGGGAGCCCAATTTTCACATGGCGTGACATTAAATTTTACCCCTTAAAAAACAAAATCCTTTCCTTTCCTTTCCTTTCCTTATTTTGCATTTTCCAGGTGCGGAGTTTATTATTATTATTATTATAACGAGTAGAAAAAAAATATAAAAAAATTTTCTTTTAAAAAAACGAATATATAAATATATTTTTATATAAAAAAAAAAAAATAATAATAATATGATATAATATATATTACGCAAAGAAAATATAAATGTCGTCATCATCATCATCTTCATCATTATTATTATCATTATATTCGGGAACGTTGACGCGAGCCTTATAAATATATTTTTTTTTTTAAATCTGATTTTCCGCCAAAAAAAAAAAAAAGAAAAAAATTTTCAATTTTTGAAATACGTTTCTCTCTCTCTTTCAATTTTTCTTTCTTTCGGCCCCCTCCCTCCCCCATCTCTCCCCACGCTCTCTCTCGCGTATATTTCGCAGCAGAGGAAAAAAAAAAAAAAATACAAATGATTGTTAGGAGACCATGGGTTAAAAATTTTTATCGACCCACTCACTCACTCACTTGCCTCCCCTGTCCAGCTTTACATCCCTCTCCTCCCCCCGTAACCTTTACTCTCTCCTTCCCCTTTTCTTTTTTTCACCCTCATTCACAATGAAATGACGGTAGAAAAAAAAAAAAAAATGAAACTATGGAAGAAAAGAAAGAGGAAGGAGAAGTGGTGGCGGTGGTGGTGGTGGTAGTTATGATGTTGGTGGTGGTAGTAGTAGTAGTAGTCGGAGTGAGAGGTTGAAAGTGGAAGAAAAAAAAAAAAAAGGAAAATGGAGGAGGAAAAAAAAAAGAAAGAAAGGACTGGAACTGGAACTGGAAGGGGAGATGGAGGGTTTAAAAAGCCTACAAAAACTTAAAAACTAGAGAAAAATAAAATAAAAAAAAATAAAATAAAATAAAAAAAAAAAATATATATATATATATATATATATATGAAATATTATTAAAACTTATTATAAGATAAGCTAAGTTAGAATGAATATATTCATCTATTGATTCTCTTTTCTTTCTTTTTTTTTCCTTTTTTTTCCCCCCATTTTTTTTTTTTTTTTTTCAACTGTAATTTCCACACTTTATTGATTTTTAGATTCCGAGGTTTTTATCTCTGTTTTTATATTTTTAATGGTTTTATTAGAAATTTGAAAAATTGATTAAATTTTATACATACGCTTTGTTTTGATAAAAGCTTTTCTCTTTTTTTTTTTTCCCCCTATGATTTTCCTTCTCTCTCTCTCTCTCTCTCTCTCTCTCTCTCTCTCTCTTTTGTTGTTGTGTGTGTGTTTTTTTTCCATGTATTTTGTTATCAAAAAGCTTTTTTTTTTTTTTATCAAGAAAAAAAACCAAAACATATGACAATATGATTTTTTCATAAAAATTTTAACTCTAAATAAAATTATTATTATTATTAATAGAAATCTGGCAGTTTAAAAAAAAAATTTTTTTATCCCAACAAACAAACAAACAGACAGACAAAAGGAAAAAAAAAGGAAAAACCTGGGATTTGCGAATAGAATTTTAATTTTTTTTTTTTTTTTTTTTTTTTTTTTATTGACAGCTGCTTCGTAATTTGTGCTTTGATTTTTTTTTTTATTTTATTTTATATTTTTTTTTTTTCTTCCCCTTAATAAATTTTATCGATTTCAAATTTAAAATATTGTCCCAGGGATCAGGGCCAGATAAGGGCTCAACTTGAGGGTCGACGTTTTGCTTTTGCGGGGTAGTCGCCATATTAACATTTCAATGATAACAACTTTTTCCTTTTTTTTTTTTTTTGTATAAAATTCGGGAAAAATTTTTTTGTCAATTTTTAACTTAAATCCTTATTTTTGGGGTGGTTGTTATTCCCTAAAAATTTTCAACCCCCATCACCGGATTCATCATCATCATCACCATCATCACCCTCGTATTTTACAAGAAATAAAAATTTAATTTTTTTTTCCTTTTTCCTTTTTTTTTTAACTTTTTTTTTTTCAAAAAAAAATTATTATTATTATTGTTTAATTTTCAGGTTCACGACGCAGCCTTGATGGTTGTTAAAAACGTTAAAAAGTCCATTAAGAATAATGGACAATTTAAAGAATGTAACCGTATTAGATGTGGCGGAACCTAAAATCGTATTCGATATAAAAAACAAAGAAATAGATGAAGAAAATGATGATAAAATTTGGAAAAGGAAAACGGAAAATTGGAACGTAATTAATTTAAAACGTTCTTACGAAGATGACTCGATGAATTCGAAAAAGAGAAGAAAACAATTGAAACCGATTAAAATAGATATGACAAATTTTGATGATATGGTTCAAGTTCCTAAAAAAATCATAGGCCTCTATAACAATGTTGTAGGTAACGTAGATGATTTACCGGACTCAGTGCCTAATATAAATAATACAAAATATATAAGAAAAAATAATAATAAAAATTTAATATTACCACGTGACGTTGATTTTATGGCGACAACAACTACGACCGCGACAATAGGTACGACGACCATAATGTCTTCTCCAAAATCAGAAGATGAAGAAGATGAAGATGAATTATTAAACGAAGAAAAAATGTTTTCAATGTCGGTCGATAAAAACGATATAAATGTTCCTAATATTGATACGGGACCAAAATTTTTAACAAATCCACATTTTATGTTTCCATTGTCATTTCAAACGATGACAAATTCAAATAATTATTTTACAGAAGCCAATTTGAAAATATTCAATCAGGAAGCTTATTGCGAACTATGTAAAAAAGAATTTTGTAACAAATATTTTTTAAAAACACACAAAGCAAATAAACATGGGATATATACGGACGTACTACCAATGATTCCACCTGTTAATAAAATCAATATGAAAATCGAAGGCAAAGATGACGGAACTACAATGAAATCATTTGAAAATGGTGGAGAAATGGGAGAAGAAACGGGAGACTGCACACAAACTGCCTTCTGCGATATTTGCAACAAAAAATTTTGCAATAAGTATTTTGTTAAAAAGCACAAAAATAAATGTCACGGTACGAACGAGGATGATGATATCCATGGATTATTACACCCGTGTCATAAAGAAATCCATACAAAATTAGTACAAAATATTTCAAACGATAGTACAAAAGAAACCGATAGTACCTTAATTATGATTAAACCCTTGGCTCTCACGTCTTCAAAAAAAGAAGAAAATGATGATGAATCAGACAATCACGATGATGGGAAAAAAGAAAATGCGGATGATGAACAATTGAGTCCATTGAATTTAATTATGAGCGGAAAAGAAACAAGACAAAAAAAACAAGAATCCGTCGTTGATGATTTAAAAAAAGAAGAAGAAGTGATTTCTTCTGATGATGACATAGGCGAGAAAAACGATGGTAACGGTGAGGAGGACAACGACGATGATGATGATGACCAAGACGATGACGATGAGGAAAACGACAATGATGATGAGTGTTCGAGTGAAAACATAGAAAAGTTACAAACTATGCTTTTAAGACTAAATCCGTCCGATATAGAAAGCAGCAAAACGTGCAAAGTTTGTAATGATGTAATTGATAATTCCGACGACCAACAGCATAAATGCAACAGCATTCATTTGGAAAACAACAGAGAAAAAATAAATTCATCCGAGACGAACGAGAGTTCGAACGATTCGAAAATCGAATTCGAAACTGCCAAAATGGAAAATCAAGATTATTTTTTCATTAATCGATATAATAATTTAAAACAAATGAAACCGACGAGTAGTTATTGCGAGATATGCAACAAAGAATTGTGTAACAAATATTTCATGAGGACACACATGCAAAGAATGCACGGAATCGAAATCGAACATGGTGCCCAAATCGGCGGTGTCGTTTGTAACATTTGTAACAAAGAATTATGCAGCAAATATTTTTTAAGAGTACACAAGCAAAACACTCACGGTATAATGAGTCCGAATTCAATTCTCGGTCCGTCCACATCCGGAAACGTGTCAAATCAAAGAATAGAAACCATTAAACCGACGCGAGGAGATTCAAAATTAACACAGAGTTTAACTCAAGCATGTTACATATGTAATAAAAGATTTCGAAGTCCGAAATGGCTTCAGGCACATTTTGCTAGCGACCATAGAGAAGAAACAACCAACACCACCATCACCATCACGACCACGACCGGAAAAACAGAATCAAACGATTCAGCAGAAGGAAATTCGAAGGAAGAACAATTCGGATCGTCATCATCATCGTCGTTGCCTACATCCAAAGACAATAATCATTCGAGTGATACCGGAGTTAAGTTAAAAGATAATCCTCCGGAAGGTTTGGACGTTATATCGAAAATATTTTGGGAAAACGATTCAGCATCGAAAACTTTTAACTGTTCTCGGTGTCCTTTCACTACTTCCGTTCTTGCATTTTTATTCGTACACGAAAGATCACATTTTGTTTTATCCCAAGATCCGTCTGATTCTTCTTCTACTACAACAACAACAACAACTACTACTAAATCATCATCATCATTAGCAACTTCAGCATCATCTCTACAGAATTTAATACGAGATAAAGCATTTTGGCAACACAAAATAACTCAGGAATTACCAGAGTGTTTAGATTTATCCGGAACCAAATCCAAATACGTTAGATTAGAACAAAATGGAAGCTAGCGTCACCTACGTTATCGCGCGCGCGTGTGTTTCTTCTTTTTTTATTTTTATATTTTAATTATTTTTTATAAATACGAGAAGACGATTCACGCATCAATATTATGCTATCATCATCATCATCATTACTATTATTTTTTCGGTTAATAAATAAATATATAAATAAAAATTTCCTTTGCCAAGTGTTTCAAAACTTTTTTTTCGTGTTAATTTCTGTAGAGTTTTTTGAAACAATGATGGCAGCACCGTCGCATTTTTTTTTCGGCCAAAAAAACAAATATATATATATAAATAAATGATTATAAAATATTTTTATAAAACAAAAACAAATTATTATTATTATTATTATTAATATTATTATTATTAAGCCCAATTAAGTAAATGTAAAAAAAAGAAACTGTAAAACCCGATAAACTTCTATAAAATTTTTTTTTGTTCCTAAGTAAAAAAATAATAAAAAAAAAAAAAACAAAAAAAAAAAAAAAACGTTTTTTAGTCTATAAAGTATTAAAAAAAAAAAAAAAAAATGTAAAATAAACATTTTATTTAAAATTCTATATATATATTATTTTATCGTATAAGTTTAGATAAAAAGGTTATTATTTATTGTATATGTATAAATATATATATATATATATATATATATATATATATATATATATATACATTAATGAGAAAAATAATAATAATAATAATATAATAAACGCCTATATGGGGAAGCAAAAATGTTTTTTTTTTTTTTGCTCTCCGAATAATTTTTAAACTCAGGGAAAAATTATGTCTTTTCATTTATTTATTTATTTAATTATTTAAAAAAAAATAAAATTATATTTCTAGTCTGCTTTAAATTAAAATTATTATTATTATTATTATGGTTTATTTTTATTTAAATTGTTTTTAAATAATAAATATACGTCCATAACAAATGTGTATATAAATATTTTACCATATTTTTTTTTTTTTTTTTTAAAATGTCTACCTCATTTTAAACAGCAGACGATTAATAAACGTCGCCATTTTGATTTAACGGAAAAATTTTAAGTCACGTGATTGAAATAATAAGAATATAAATGAATGAGAAAGTTGTTTAACATTTTTAAACTTTTATTTATTTTTTATGTTTTCAGTGGTTTTCTTTTTAATTATTATTATTATTATTATTATTATTATTAATAATGTAATATTGTTTATAAATAAATAAAATAAGCAGACGTGAAAAATAAAAATAATTTTATTTATAAAAAGAGACACAAGGTTTATTTATATATATTTTTTTCTTTAAATTATTATCATTATTAATTACAATTATATTGTAAAATGTATAATAATGTTATTTAGACACACACACGCGCACATACACACACAGAGAAACGCACCCCATCATTGTATTTATATATATATATATATATATATAAAAAATAAGTGATAATATTTATTATATATTTTGTGCTTTATTATCTTATCCAGTGGTCTTTTCTTATTACGGGTATTTTTATTTTATTTTATCTTTTATTTTTTAATAAATAAATAATTGATTGATTTTTTTTTTAAATATTGATTATTGTTGTAAATTTTACCTTATTGATGTTATTATTATTATTATTATTAAAGAAAAGAGAAATTTTTTTTCCTTCCCCCCTTTTACTCCTTTATATTTATTCATTTATTATTATTAATAATAGTAATAATTATCAATTAATTGTATAAAAAAAAAATAATTTTTTTTGTTAAAATGTAAAAATAAGTTTTTTCCTTTTTTTTTTTTTGTGTTAAAATAATTTAAATTTAATTTCAATTTATTTATTAAAAAAAAGTAGTTTGTATTTATTTATTTATTGTAAATTATTAATCATCGCCTTGAGTCTTTTATATATATATATATAAAGTTTTTTTTTTTTAAATTCAAAAATTAAAAAATAAAATTTAAATTGTGGCCTGATTAATAATAATAATGATAATGATAATAATGATAATATTACATAACTTCTAATAACGTTTTTTAATAAAATAAAATAAATAAATAAATAAATTTTTTCTTCCAAAATTTAAATTTATTTATTTGATTTTTTTCTCTCTCACTATTATTATTATCATTGTCATTATTATTATTATTATTTAAATTTTAAAAGCGACATGATTTTGTGTATTGGAAGTTTTATTATTATTATTATTAAAATTTTTTTATTTTTAATTTTTTTAATAAATAAATAAATGAAAAAAATAAAAATGTAATTCAATCAGGCAATCTCGTGAATAATTTTTAATGTCCACGTTTTGAATTATTATTATTATTGTTATTTATTATTATTATTATTATATTATTATTATTATTATTATTAATTATTCAGTCAAATAATAAAAAAAAAATGGCTGTGAATTATCAGCTTGTAACACAAAAAATACAAAAAAAAATTTAGGAGAGTTAAACCCAAACCTTATTATTATTATTATTATTTAAAAAAAAAAATTTAATATCACACTTTCTCTCTCTCTCTCTCTCTCTCTCTTCTTGCTTTTGTATTTTAACATTAATAAAATAAATAAATAATAATAATAATGATAAAATCACCAGAAATCAGAATGTATCAATGTAAACCCGGTTCCCCCCCTTTTTCCCCTTCACCGTCGTTTTAATAAACCGCAAAAATTAAAAAAAAATTATATAAATAAATAAAATATTAATAATAATAATAATTAATTAATGCCTTTAATAATAATAATAATAATAAAACAATTTTATATAATCTGATTGTGATTACAAATTAATTGATTTTAATGATTTTAATGATTTTTTTTTATTATTATTAACTGAAATATTTTTATAAATAAAATTTAATTGATTAATTAATTATGTATTATAAATAAATAAGTAAAATTTAGCGATTTATCATTAATAAAAAAATAAATAAATAAAAAAGGAAAATTTTATATATATAAAATAAATTTATATGCTTTTCTTATTAACTTTTAAATAATTACGATATGTATATTAATAGAAAAAAAAAAATTATTTTTTTACAATAAAAATAGTGAAAACTCGATATTTCATAAAAATATATTAAACAAATAATAATAATAATAATAATAATAATAATAATAATTATGTATATTATAAATAATGATAATAATAAAAGAAAGAAAGGCAGACAGACAGATAAACACACACACACACGAGTGAGTGAGTGATTATTAACACATTAAATTATTATTATTATTATGTAATTATTTAATTTATTTATTATATTTATATAAAAATAAATCCATTATTATTATTATTATCGATTTGTGTGCGAGTTTATTTATTTATTATTAAAAAAGGACCAAACAAAAAAAGAACAAGAAAACAAATTTAAATTTTATTGTTTTTATTTTTTTCTTCATTTTGATGAATGTTATTAATAAATAGAATTTACAAAAATAAAAAAAATTAATGTCAAAATAAATAATAATTAAATCAAATTCTCTGATAATATTTTACTTAAAATTTTATTATTATTATTATTATTTTAATATTGATAAGAATTTTTTTTACAATAAGGCAATGCCAGCATTGCACCTTTTTTTTACCAAATTTAAATTTTTTTCTGTGTGTTGACTTATATAAAAAATACACCGGAAATACATAAAACAATATGTGTTTGTTGTTTCCGCATACATTTGTTGAATAAAAAAAAAAAGGAAAACGCTGGCTTTGAAAATGTTTTTATTATTTTCACTACAATTCAATTTTTTTAAAAATATAAAATGTATAAAAAAAGAAAAAAATGGTACGAAAATGTTTCAATAGTCAGTCTTAATTAAATTAAAAAAATAATAAAAAATTTTTGTTATAATAATAATCGCCAGCTCTTCATATTATATTTCTTTTACTTTAAAAAAAAAAAAAAAAAAAACTTACAAAATTTATTAAAAAAAACATTTAAAGCCACAAAATTATTATTTTTTCAATCAATCAATCAATCAAAGAATAATCGATTGAAAAAATAATAATATTTTTTTATATGTCTCACACTCATTTTAGAATCATCATCATCATTATTTTTTGTTAACATAAGGCATTTTTTCAATGTTTTTAAGTAAAAAAAAAAAAATTGTTTATATCATCTTCCATATTGAAAACAACAACATTTGATATAATCCATTTATTTATTTAGTTATTTTATTGTTTTTTGTTATAAATGATTATTTAATTTCTTCTAAGTTGTTACATACGTCTATATTTATCATCTAAACATCCAGGAACCTATAAAACACACACAACCTAAATCTTATATTTAATTTTATTTACATCAAATTTTTTTACATAATTTTTAAGGACATTTTGAGGAGTGTCGTCCTTGTTTTCAAACAGTGAATGTGATTCATTTAATTATGGAAACGCTCGTACATTTTGATACAACACTTACTCTTGGTTTTGGTCTGTGCGTATCCACCGCATCAACCCCTAATTCGATAAGATCGACCCTGCATCCGTAAGCAACGGGAGTGAGTTTCATGACCGTGTGTAAAGGTACCTAAAAAATAATTTATCAAATGTAAATACGTAGGGGAGGGGGGGGGGAGAGAAATGTAAAAATACGGCTAGTGATACTCACTCTCAGGTAGGGTAACTCTTCAGAATTTTTATCTAAAAAATATGCCAATAAACACCTGAGAACGGCCTGATGACTCACGACTAAAACGTTGCCTTGTCTTTCTAATTCCATTATAACCGGTTCTAATCTAGCAACTAAATCTTCGTATGATTCTCCCCGAGGATACCTGTATGTAAATTTGTTTTCGTCTCTTGCAGCAAAATCTTCCGGAAATTTCGATGCTATTTCTTCGTAAGTCATTTCTTCGCATATACCCTAGTTGTAAAAAAATTTGATCGGTTTGAAATTGTCCTTTTCCCCCTCCTCCCCCACTTTGAATCTTTTATTTAAAAAAAAAACTTCTTACGGCATCGATTTCGTTTAGAGCTTTCCACCTTTCCTGTGGCGCAGGAACGTTAGCAACTGTTTGTATGGTCCTTTTCAACCAAGATGTCCAAACTCTTAGTCCACAAATATCTTGTTCTGCTATGTATTTAGCCAAGGCATTTGCATATTGTCTTCCACGAGGACTCTTGTACGAAAATTTACAAAAATTTTTATTAAAAAGGACATCGGATAAACTTTGTAAGTTATACGGTGTTGTTCTTCCTTACCAAATCCGCATCTCCACCGATTCTACCTTCTAAATTCTGTTCGCTTTCACCGTGTCTCGTTAAATATATCGTTCTGGGTACTATGTGAATATTCATTAAGTAATAAACTATTCGACTTTGTATGTGACCTTCATGTTTATGTACGACGACTTTTTCACCTTGTACAGAAATATCACAATTGATTTCTTTTGGAAGGACATCACTCAGGTATTTATTAAGGAATACGTACCTGTATTATAAATTTTCATAAAACTCAAAGACGATTCTTGAGTTTCGTCTAAAGGCTCATATTTTTCCTGATAATGTTCGATTCTTTTAAGGAAATCTTTTAGAGCAATATCCGTTGGCATGTTTGCATAATCCGGACTGCTCACTTTAACTTCCTACAACAACAAAAAAAAAAAAATAATAATAATTTTTCACCCGAAACTTTTATAACATTTCCCTCCCTCCCCCCCTCCTCCTCCCCCTCCCCACCAAAAAAAATCAATTCTTACCATGATATTTTGTTCGATTATTTCGGGATCGTCGCAAACGGATTCGACGAAAAATAATTTATAATTAAGTTTACAAACGACAAAATCGTGTATCATTTTTCTCCTTTCCATGGTCGAATTAGTCGCATCGAACACCTAAAAAAAAAAAACCTGGAGAAAATCAATTACGGAAACAAAAAAACGAAAAAAAAAACGAAAAACGAGTTTGCAGATTAAATGAGGAGGCGATCGATCAATTATTATTTTTCATTCGAAGGCTATCTGATCAATAAGTTTAATGGACGGGTCAATAAATAAGTGAGAAGAGGGGGGGGCGGGGCGGGGGCAAAATGATAACAATTTTTTTTTTTTTTTTTTTTTAAAATGATCCAACGGTTTATAAAAATAAATAATATATATTAATACTTACGGCTACTTCTCCGCCATTTTCTAACCACTTGCAAACGTCTTTAAGTGCTTCTTTGCAACATTGCGTTCTTATGGCCATGGCTTCTAAATTGTCCTGCCTAAAAAATTCGTGAGATTTATAAGCACTCGTGGCATGCCTTCTGTATTCTCCTAAATTGAAAACTAAAAACAACATATTTTTTCCTTTTTTAAAAAAAAAAAATTACCATTATAATTTAATACTCGGTTCGAGTTTTTCTTTCGTTTACTTCATATATATATATATACATATGTTATCACAATGCAATTATTTTGGTAGTTGGAGGCTTAATAATAGTAAAAAAAAAAAAAATGTCAGAGTTTTAAGCGAACTTTAAACATAAACTATATATAACTTACCTTTTGTATTTATCCCGATCCAATTTAAATATCTGGATAGTTTTTTAGATATGTAAGTTTTCCCACGGGCGGGAAGACCAACCATTGCGATCACATGAGGACTGTTGACGTAATTAACACGCTCACCTGAAATGACAAAATTAAATTTTTTTTTTTTTTTTTTACGAACGTAAAATGAAAAGAAAATTTTTTTTTTTTTTTTTTAATGACACCTTTACGTAGTATACACATATAATACGTTTTCTATCGATTTTCCATTCTTCTCACCTATTCGAATGGATTTTTTCCGAAATAAATCATTAGATTTTCCATAATTTTTGTCTCGATACATTGTCCCAAAACGGTTGTTGCTTAACCCGATTTTCCCTTTTTCCTGTATACAAAGAGTTTTACTTTTTTTTTTTTGCCAATATTTGAAAATATTATCACCGTATTAGACTATTGTTTTTTTTTTTTTTTTTTTTCAAATGAAAACAACTAAGATAATCGCGTAAAACGACATGCGCAACAAACTGAAATCAAAGATAAAATTTTATTAAATATCCACTTAAAGGAAATTAATTACAAGGTTAAGCAGACAACTTTATCGACTTCCGCCAAAATATTTTTCGCCTATCCTAAATTTAATGTATTTAAAAAAACTCTCTCTCTCTCTCTTTCTCTCTTTCTCTCTGTCACTCTCATTAATTAAATTAAAATTTAATTTTTTTTTTTTTTGGCTTTCCTATTCAAAGGGATTGTATAGTTTTGCGTTCTAAAGGATAAACATATATATATTTTATGAATGAAATAAAAAAAAAAATTAATGATAATAGTAAGAGTTTTTTCCATCATGCAATTTTTAGAACAACCAAGGGCAATACAAACATGGTGTGTAGGAAAGTAAAAAAATTACTTAACGTTAAAGTTATTGAACTGACAAATGCAATAATTAACAACTTTCTAAAACAACAAATCAGACCAGATTAAATTAATTAAGACATATATATATTGTTGTGAACGTTTTTCTATGTTTGTTTTGAGAATGGATTATTACGATAATGTTTATCACTCACTTGGTGGATAACACCGAGTAACCTGGTAACCGTCACTTTCACTAACACAACCCGTAATAAGATGGAACGTTCGTTCACAGGACACAATGGAACCGAAAAGAACTTCTCCCGTTGTGTCCTGCTTCCTTTTATAAATGGAACTATGAAATGAATAACTATGTTTGTAAACAAACAGAAGGATAAGTCTAGAGGCTTCTGCTTCATAATAATAAACACTTGGTAACCATAGTTACAATGTTATTATTTATAAATAATATAAAATTATAAACATTTCCTCACAACAATATATATAAATAAATTATAACAACAACCGTGAATAATTACGAAACCGTTAAAAATTATTATTATTGAATCAGCACACAATATTAAATTAGATAGATAGATAGATGCAAAGCAATAGTATACAACAAACGGATTTTCATGCACTAATTATTTTAATTATGTGATATATACACCAATGGATTAAACCAATTTTAATGACGTGTATATTTTTTTTTTTATATTTTATTTAAAAATGAAAATTTGATTCTGTGAGCTGTGATAACAAAAATAATATACTGACAAGTAAATTTCAATACAAAGCAGTAATTAAATAGAACGGCCACAACGTTTAGAGGGATACATTCAGTGGCAAACAAAAAAAAAAAAAAAAAAAAATTTAAATTCTCTAACCTAAAAAAAAACAACAAGTTATTTATTATTTGGCAATAGCTTCAACAACTGAGTCAAAAACCCTAGGGCAAACACATTCAGTTTACAACAACAACAACAACAAAAATTTTCAAGGAAGCATTAAGAAACTGGCCAACATAAAATGTCTAGTTCTTTTTTTTGTCAAAATAGTATCAATGTTTTTTTTACAGATTCAAAAAAAAAAA
>NW_002987244.1:221880-230009 GCF_000006295.1 Pediculus humanus corporis | reverse complement strand
TAATGATATAAATGATGTGAAAGTATATTTTTAAGGACTTTTTCCTTTTCAATAATTATTAGCATAAATATGATGCAATGAAATGAGTTGAATTTTATGCACAATCAAATAATAAGTTATAAATAAAAAAAACTACTGCTTGAATGTTAATTATATTACATTCATGATCATTTGATATAAGGTCTTGTAAAAGTAGGGAAACAAAAAAAAAAAAAATCAATAAAATGTAATTTGATTAACTTTCATGTTTCTAAGTTTAGCTTGGTTAAACACAAAAAATGTAAAATAGGTTATGATTATAATTAATGTAATTTGATATTTGAAAACATGACAATTTTTTTAAAAATAAACAGTGTGTTATAAAGGACACATTTTTGTGAGACATGATGTTACAAAAATTTTCAAAGAAATGTTAAAAAAGGCACAGGTACCTCATAACAATAATGTTTGTTTTGATCAATTTTTTTTTTGTTTACCATAATCAATATCAATAAATTGTGTTAATCAATTAATAATATTTCGTGCACGATAAAACGTTTAGCCAAAATTAGAGAAAAAGTATAATGAATGAATAAATGCGACTATGCGTTTAAAAAAAATAAAATAAAATCAACAGAAAATGAATTGTTTGAAATATATCGTAAATCAACCGGCAATTAATTCGATAAAAAATGGTAGAAAAGATTTATATTATATTACGAATTCAATTTTTGAATGTTATTTACACAAGTTTATAATTTTCACATACCACCAAGATAAATTAAATTAGTAATCAATTATAAAAAACCCTTGATATTTAAAAAAAAAAGGCAATGTAATCACTATTTCCACTCACCTCGTATTGGAAATGGTTTTGTTTGAATAGTCTCTATGATGGCTGGATGCGTGACCTTTGCTTCGGGACACATAGAACTAGTTTTTTTATAACAATTACTATATTTTGAATTTCCAACTACTTCACATAGCTGAACAGGTTCACGAAGAACATTCATCGTACACATATTTTTTGACGTTTTTTATTTTTATAAAAAAAAAAAAAAAGTATTAAATAACTTTACCTATGTTTAACTTAAGAAAATGACCATTTCATAAATTTCTATTGACACGAAGGTCTTCATTATTATTATTCGTCTATTTATTAATCACGCGATCACGTGGTAAAAAAACCGTGCCCTTTTGTAACAGCAAAAAATTATTATTTTTTTTTCAATAATGGTTTTTTAATATTTAAGGGCGAAATGAATTATAAATGAATGATTTAGAAATAATTCGTTTTTAGCATTTCACGAAATTCACAATGAATTCGATTATCTGTTATTTGCATGAAATCACTGATTATAATTCTTTGTTTTTTAGTAATAAAAACAATCATACAAATATGTGGTAAGATGTTTTTTTTTTTCTTTTTTTCAGTGAAAAAAAAAAAAATATATGAGAAATCAATTTCAGTTTTAGTTTATTGAAAAAGATTAAAATTTATTTTATTTTTCTAATCATAATGAATGATTACTTAATATTTATTTAATTCAAGGTTTAATTACAAAAGTTGTTTATTTTTTTAGGATTGACATGTTCTGATTTAAAAAAAAGAGAATCAGGATCAAAATTTTCTTTACAAGAACTTAAAACTCTTACAAATGATGCTTTGATATCTTGCCTTGTATATTTGGGAAAAGACCCTCTCGAACATGAAGAAGCCAAGTACTTGTGGGGAAGATTAATAGAGGTTAAATGCATTGAATTTAATTTTGTTAAATAAAGTACTTTAAATTTATGGGGCTTTTTTCTTTCAGGCATTTGAAAATGATATATCATCTATTCCAGAAAAAAATTTAAGGCAGTTGGGATGGATTATAAAAGTAATATCACCTAAAGAGATGAACAACTTAACTTTATCAGACATTGACACGATAACAGCTTTTGGACAATACCACAATTTAAGCCTTACCCAGGTATTAAAAAACTAATAATATTACATGTAAAATAAATTTAAAAAAATAATTTTAAAGAAAGGAACAATGTATATACTTTTAGTTGCAGACTTTGGCTGAAAAAGTCAGAGAAGATTGGAATGCAAAAGAGCCAACTGATTACACTTATTACGATCTGAAAGCATTGAATCATATTTTATGTGGTTTTAATTCATCTGAAATTTCAGATATACATCCAGATTCTTACAGGTAGGAAAAATAAAATTTCATAAAAAAAACAAACAAAATTTTCACAAGAAAAATTTTAGGGAAGCATCGAGTACATTGGCAACATTACAAGATTGTCCTAGAGAATCGTTACAAGCACTTGCTAACCTTGCAGTTTCACCCTTAGCATTTGATGATCCTTCAACTTGGTATTTATCTCAAGTGAATTCAGTTGGTTGCATTTTAAATGGTATGTCAAGAGAAGACATTGCAAGTATTCCTCCTGAAGGTTTTGAATCATTGACACCAAATATAATTCAGTGCTTAAGTGCAGACACATTTAAGGTAATAAAAAAAACTCAGTGTTAATAATGGAAAATTGGAAATAATTTTAACGATTGCAAACACACACACAGGCGATGACAACATATCAATTACAACACTTAACAATATTAGCTGCTGCTTCGATATCCGAACTTCAAAAATCTCACTTAAGTCAAATTCAACAAAAAGCTATTAAAAATGCTCACAAAGGTGAAATTCAAAAAAATAATGTCAGTGGTAGAAACGGAATAACACTTTTCGCATATTTCATAAATACATTTATTCTGTTCAAGTGTATATTTCAAAGATTGAAAACTTAAAAAAAAATATAAAAATTTAATTGAAAATCCAAAAGGTAGATAATAATAATAATCAAATCAAATTTTATATTAAAAAATATATATTTTATTTTCAATATAGTACATTTATGTGCAGTATTATATATAAATAATTTTTTTCTTTTTTCTTATGATTTCTGAATAAAAATAAAAATGTCATCAGTTATGTATTTTTTATTAAAAAAAAAAATTTATATAATTATTAATTTAATTAATAAAAGTCTTTGGTTTATAAAAAAAAATTATTACTAATAAATAATTTCTAAATTTTTTTAAACTTTTTTTTAATCATACAAAAAAAAAAATATTGTTCGTAAATTTATACTTTTACAAAATACTGTTGTCATTGTTCGAATGGGAAAAAGTATAAAAGTATACAAATTTTCATGTAAAGGAATTTTTTTTTTTTAAATGTCATAACAAATTTGTAATTTAACAACAATTTTCAAAACCGAATGATTTATCCAAGTAAGTAAAAGGACAGAGTTAAATTATTATTGTTTTTAAAAAAAACAAGAAGGAGAACATTTTAAATTTAACCCTCATAGTCTTACTCCATTGTTTGTTTGTTTGTTGTCATGTGAATAAAAAATTTAAAACTTAATCTATTATCATACTTTTTCATCCTTTTGTACTGAATTACCATTAGATGATTCTGATTCAATTTTTAAATTTTTATTTTTTACATTTTCTAAACTGTTTTTATATCCGTAAAAGAAATATATTGCAAAACCTAAAAAAAAAAATAATTTATAATATTTCAATTCAAATGTTTTTATCAAAAAAAAAATACCTGAAATACCTATTATCATCCAAACAGAAAATCTAATCCATGTTTGAAAATCCAATTCTAACATAAGATAAGTATTGATAAAAAGGCTCAAACTGGGTATGAGGGGAACTAAAGGAACCTATTTAAATAAAAAAAAAAACATGATATTAGTGTATGGTGTAACTTTATTAAAATAATTATGTCTGTCAGAGAATATAAACACCTTAAATGAAAGTTGAGTTTTTGCAAATGGTTGCCTCCCTATAATAATAACTATTATAAAAGAAAGAAAAACAAAAATTGATAGGAGAGTTATGGACCACGTGACACTATTTACCAACGGGTTTTGTGCATAGATTAATATGCTGGAAACTCCTAAGCAAGTTATTGCTGGAAAAAAAATATTAAATTATTTTATATGTAATTAAAATTAATAAATAAAAGTATATTGATTGACTTACCAAAACTAAAAACTCCCCATTTGGTGACATGGGATGTTTCTTCTGTTGGAATTTTCGCCATGTTTAAGTTAAATGCCTTTTTTATTATATTTTTACTCAATTGAAAAATATTTGTTTTATTTGAATTATTATTATTTTCAACGGATGGTATTTTTACATCTTCTTCATATTCATATCTAAAGGAAAAGGTTTTTACATTATTATTATTATTATTATTATCATTATGGTGATGAGGGTTTAAAATAAATTGATTGAAATTATATGTGTGTGTGTAGGTAGAGTACCTAAGAACCAAAACGCAAACAGCAACAATTGTATATGCTAAAAGTGTTCCTATAGACATCATGTCAATCAATTGATCCAAATCTAAAAGCATGGCTAATAATCCTATAAAAAGAAAAAAAATGTCATCCATTTATAAAAAAAAAGAATTTATTTGGGGGGGGGGAGGAGGAGGGAGAAAAGAAAAAAAAATTGTACCGGCGAGGAGTCCGCTTAAAAGAGTTGAAATTAATGGAGTTTGAGTTTTACTATTAACGGTTGAAAAAGTTTTAAAAATGATTCCATCGTTTCCCATTGCATATAAAACTCTTGGAAGAGGAAACATGGCTCCCAATAAACTTGTACAAAGTGCAAATATTGCTCCTATTGTCACAATCCATTTAACCGTGATCCAATCGATTTTTTCAAATACAGAAGGAAATGGAGCTTCAGCATCCTTAAAATATTATTTATTTACTGCACATGTAATAATTTTAAATGAATTAAATTTATTAAACTTTATATTTCATTTTTAGAAAATCGACCCTTAAATACAAATAAAAAAAAATAATAATAATAAAAATAAAGTCAAATAAAATGATACCTGTAAGTAATATGGGTACATCATTGTTAAAACGGTTGATACACCAAAATATGCCAAAAATATTATTATTAATGAAAATAAAATGGCTAAAGGAATATTTCTTCTTGGATTTTTAGCTTCTTCTCCAGTTGTGGCTATGCAATCAAATCCTACAAAACTACATTAAAAAAAAAAAAAAAAAATGCATCCTTTTTTTATTATTCTGAATCACTATTAATTTAACTAAATTTTCAATTAGTTTAATTTTATGTGTTTGATTGAAGGGGGAGTGGGGGGAAACAAATTCTACTAACGCAAAAAAACATTTTGCAGCTCCTTCCATGACACCTTTGACACCATAGGGCATAAATCCACCTTCTCCACCTTCACCTTTTATTTCTTCTTTTGGTATAAACCAATTGGCTGGATCAGCTAAAAACAAACAAACCAAAATTTAGTTTTTTTTTATTTACTTAGAAAAGAAAAAAAAGGAAAAGATTGTTTAAAATTAACCTTTTATCGATCCTGCGACTATGACAAATGTTATAACGGCTAAATTAAGACCAGTGAAAAGATTATTTAAAGTTGTAGATTCTTTAACGCCGAAAGCCAAAAGACCGGCGACTATCATGACAAAAAAAAATGATAAAAAATCTGGATAAGATGATAAAAAACTAACATTTATTGGAAACATTGTTTGAAGAGTGTCTTTCATTGTATTGTTGGCGAGAGCATCAATATAAACACTTAAAGCCTTGGCAACGCTAGCAGTTCCTGCAACACAATGAATTATTTTAAAATATTTAATCATTTGGGAATATATATAAACCTGAAATTATCTCACCTATGACATATTCTAAAATCAAATTCCATCCAATGACAAATGCTGCCAGCTCTCCAACGCTTACGTATGAATATACATAAGCGGAACCCGCTTTTGGAACTCTGGCAGCAAATTCGGCGTAACATACTCCAGCAAAAGCACTCGCAACAGCAGCAACGACAAAACTTATAACGACAGCAGGTCCGGCAAGGTTTTTAGCAACGCTACCTGCTAATACGTAGACACCAACTCCCAGAGTACTTCCTACTCCCAAACCAATCAAATCAACAAGTGTTAAAACTCTATTTAATTTATTATTTTCATCGCCATCATCAGAAATTTTTTTTTTTCGACCTAATGATTTTATAAAATTTAACATTTTTACCTAAAAAAAAAAAAAAAAAAAAAAAAAAAGAAAATTTTTTGTCATAATAATAATAATAATAATTATAAATTATGCTAATAATTTCCACTTATTGTATATAAATTTAACTTTTAAATGAATTAGTATTATTTGGGTTATTCATGTAAAGCAAAGTAAGTGGGTGAGGGGAAGGGAGGGGAGGGGAAGGAGGAAAAGGTAAAAAATTTTTTTTACTTAAATCGCAAAAAATTTATTTTATCACAAAGTGTGAAAATGATGATAAAAATTAATTTTGCATATCAAAATATTTGAACACATAACGTCACAATTATGACAATTTGATAATAAAGATCAAGATTAAATAAATCAGTACATACATTAGGCTTATGTCATCAATTAAAATAAATCGTTGATAATAATAATAATAATAATAATAATGGCATTAAAAATCACAAAAAAAATTTATAGTTATTTACATGAGGAAATGTGTATAGAGCGAAAGGTAGGTCCTGTAAGGTTTGAGTAAAGTCCTCTAAATACAAACAGACGAAATTATGATTGTGATAACAAATCCGATATCAATAATAGACATAATTTTAAAAAAAAATGAGATAACTAATCAGAAGTATCGTGGTAGAGGCAAAAAAAAAAAAAAAGTTAATTGAAGAGTAAAATATGATGTTGAGAGAGTTCGAAGACATATCAATAAGAAGATTAAAAAAAAAAAAATCTTACGATTTATGTATCATTATGTTGGTAAAACTGATAATTTTAATAAAATCACAAAACGAACAACAATATTCAATTGTTTTTAATTAATTAAGAATCAAATAAAAAAAAAAAAAACCTTTAATACGTTAATGAAAAACTTTCGACAAATTTTATGTAGGGAAAAATGTCGCGGTCAAATGTGAAACTAATAACAATTAATTTATGTTAGATCATTGGTACAAAAAACAAAAACAAAATGGCTTCCGGTTTTTTTTTACTTCTTAACTTATGGGAAATAAAAATTAAATACGTACATAAATAATTATTACGTAAATTATCCAACATTTTCTTTTACAAAAAAAAAAAAATTTAATTATCATTTGTAATATTAAATAAAAAAAAATTTCATATCTGGCATGAAAATCCGGAAATGTAGATAAAAAAAAGAATAAATTAGAATTTTCCATTTGATTTCCATCAATGTTAACCTGATGATGCTTTTCATTCTCATTAATTTTCAGGTTCAAGTTTTTTTACACCGAACTTGACCTGAAAAAATGATGGCCGACGAGTTTTTTTTTCCAAATGTATTTGTCAACACAACAAACAAGTCTAAATCCATTGCAAATTTCTCTTTTTCCTCTCCCCCCTCCAATCATCCTTTTTTTTTTTAAACAACCAAAAAACCGTTTTTTTTTTTTTAAATAAATAGAAAGTAACTCATTTTTTTTGTAATTTTTTTTAGTACAACTACAACAATCCATTTGAAATTATTTAAAATATTTTGTTGGTCATTGGGGAGGAGGAGGGGGACGGGAGGGGGGAAAACTAGACTACTTTAATGAACCTGTTATTTAAACCACAGTAAATTATTATTATTATTATTATTATTAAATATGAAAGAAAATCAATGTTATTGGATGGAAGAGGATGTACATATTATTAAATACAACCATGTTTTTTGTTTGTTTTTTATTTGTTTTTATCATTATTATTATTATTATTATTAAATTCATATCTCCTGGTTGTAAGGCAAACATTTTTCTTTCTTTTTTTTTTTTTTTTTTAATTGAATAAATGGTTTTCACCGCAAAAACTTTTTATGAATAAGTCAAGGTTAAATATTATTTCAATAGTTTTTAACTATTCAATAGAATAGTTATTTAAGTCTTTCATATCATGTTATGAAAAAAAAAAAAAAAACGTTTTGAATGCTTAGGAGGAAAAAAAAAAATTTTCTGCTGAAATGTTAACATAAAATAAAATGGCTGATTTATAATAAATAAATAAATAAATAAATAAATTTTGTCAAATTTCCTACCCTTATGTGTTGTTAACAGACATAAACAAGTTT
>NW_002987244.1:214262-221504 GCF_000006295.1 Pediculus humanus corporis | reverse complement strand
TTTTTTTTTTGTAATGGATTCGATACCGATAATACTTTAGGGTATAATTTCTATTAAATTTGTGTCATCAACATTCTTTTAACTTATAATTATTATTATTATTGTTATTTTCATTTTTTTAATGAAAAAATTTACAGGAAATTTTCATCTTTTTAAATTTTTATGAAAGTTTTCAGTTAAAAAAAATTAAAATTATGTAACAACAACAACAACAACCGTTCCAATTTTTAAGCAAACACACACAGACCACAAAAAAATAATAATAATAATAAATAAATGTTTTTTGGAATTTTATTAATGCCTCAGGGGGGGGGGGTGATTATTTATCATTATGGGTACGTGGGTAAATTTGAAGGTATGCCAACATTACGGTTACGAAATACAAATTGGAAATTTTGATCGTACAAAAAAGATAGAAAAAATGTATTAAAAAGTTTATAACTGACACGGTTTACTTATTTATTTGTATTGATTTCCGGTTAAGAATGAATTCCTTTTTTTTGGCGGGAAATATTTTGTTTAGGAATCAGTCACGTGATTACAATGTGGAAAATTTTTTTAAATAAATAAATTGTGGTCAATTTTTAGTATCGAAACATTGGAAAACTTATTATTATTATTATTATAACCGTAATAAAAAACAAAGGTCAAATGAAACTTTTTATACCTAGTTTTTTACCTTGTACCTCTTTTTATTTTAATAATTAAAATTTATTTAAATTCCCTCCCTCCTCCTTCTCTTCCCTCTTGTGAATATGAAATTTTTGTTTTTAATTTAAGTATATAATTTTTTTTTTATAAAAAATCTTTTTTTAATACAATTAAAATAATTAATTTTTTTGAAAAAGGTCAATTGGTTGTGTGACCTTCGAAAAAAAGTACTCGAATCATTTCAATTGAATAAAAAAAAAAAAAAAATCAATTTTTTTTTTTTTTTGTTAATGGAAACTAATCTGACACAATAAAATTGATTGTGAGTGAGATTGATTAAATGATTTCTTTTTTTTTTTTTTTATAGATAAAACAATTAAAATATTTAAAAATTTTTTTTTTTTTAATAAAAGATAATATCGTACTTTATTAACTGCCAAAGAAAAGGAAAACAAAACCGCGCACGCACACACACATCAACGTATGTTATGATTAAAATATGATGGCGTCCATTTTTGTCAATAACATACACACGACGTGTTACATTTAAAAAAAAAAAAAAAAACGTTCGATTTGTCTTTAAAAAAAAAAAAAAAAAAAATCGTTATTGTTTATAAAAAAAGAAAAAATTTTCCGATACATACATTTTCCATAAATACATATGTTTGTTGTTTGTCGTAAATACCAAACGTTGTTATAACAAAAAAAAAAAAAAAAAAATATTTTAAATACACTTACAGATAAATTATTATTATTAATAACAAAAAAAATTATTTATGAGAATAGACACGAGAAATAAATAAATAAATAAATAATAATGATTTTGGTGCGAATTACACAAATACTTGTATAAAACTAAAACGCGAATTAAAATTGATTGAAAAAGTACTTGAGAAACCACGCGGTGATTATACTATCTGCAAAATGATGTAAATAATAATAAACAGTGGCGGTCCTTAAAACTCAGCCACCTGTTTTATCAGCAACAGGTATAATATGCATGCCACCAGGTGAGGGAAAAACGTAATAATAATAATAATAATAATAATAATAATACTAAGGATCGTGTGTAAAAGGTAACTGATAATATTATTATTTTTTTGTTGAGAGAGGCACAGGACCTACCTTAAACAAAGAATTTTTCATTTTTCATTTTTTTTTTTCTTTCGACCTTGAAATTTGTTTTTTAATTGACCTTTAAAACCAAACCTGAATTTTTAATAAAAAAAAAAAAAAAAATTTATATACATTATAAAAAAAATTTGTTTTTTTTTTTTTTTTTTTTTTTTTCCTGGCCTTTTTTTTTGTTGGTTGGTTAAATTTACCAATAAAAAAAAAAAACCCCCCCCCCCTTCCCCCCCCCCCGAAAAAAAGGAAAAAAACTTTTACAATGATAATAAAATTAATATAATAATTAATAATTGTTTATATATATATAAAATTATTATTATTACGATTCGATTCAATTTGTTTACATGTTATAAACTCAAAAAGGTTAATTTAATTATACAATAATAATAATAGGTAAGAAAAACATTCACTGAGCCGATAAATTTAAAACACAATTAAATATTTAATTTAAAACAAACCAAAAGATGAACGCGAACATAACTTGAACACAAATATATTTATATGTATTCAGAATTTGTCCAGAATTTTTACATGTGTAATCACTTGTTTACCTTCTTTATAAAAAAAAAAAAATTGTTTGTTTGTAAACAAAACAATAGAATAAATAAATTTTTATTAAAAATTTTTCTTTCTATTATTATTATTATTATTATTATTATTTAAAAAAAGTTATGTAAACATATACAGACGGGGGATATTAATAAAAATTGTTGTTGTTAATAATAATTCGGCCCTATTAAATTTATTTTTTATTTTTTAAAAAGGAAATAATCGATGAAAAAAAATTGATTGATTGATAATAATAATAATAATAATCTTAACGATTATAATTGTAAAAATTTTTTAATTGATAAATTAATAATTTCAGTGACTTAATAATAATTATTTAAGATAATTTTTTTTTGACCGAATTAATTTAATAAATTAATAATATTTTTCCCGCCTTTTTTTTTTTTTAAATAATTTTTTATTTTATAAAATTGAGCAAAAATGTTTTTTAATTAAAAAAAAAAATATATCCTTTGTAAAAATTATTAATTTAGTTTGTTTGTTTTAAATATATATTTAAATTATAAGAAGAAATCGTCTGATATGATAAAAAATAATATATAAATAATAATAATAATAATTTTTATTATTTCAATATATATATATATATATGTATATTTTAAAGCGGTAAAAATTTTTGTTTCATTTTTTTTTTTTTTTTAAATGAAAATATCCTTACAAAAAAAATTTACGTAGTTTTTATTTTACAATAAAATACTTTTACTGTAATTATTATATATATATATATATATATATATATATATATATATATATATATTCTGATTGTGTATTCACTTATGGCACCACTTTTATATTATCATTATGTTTTTTTTTTTTTTTTTTTTTTGACTAGAATTAATAAAAAAAAGCAAAGAGTGATTTTAAATTTCAAATTTTTTTTATCAGACTAAATTCGATTCAATATCACTCGGTGGACTAGTCCTTTTAGAAAATTCTGTTGATCTATCATTTGTTCCTGTCGATGTAAGTTTATTATACGATGAAGTTTGAGAAGGGTAAAACGACTCTTTTGAAGGTGAAGGTGAAATAATATTTTGACTTATTCCGTAAGGTCTTATGTGATAAATAAGGTATTCCAAAAGGTACATTTCATTCGGACTTATGTAATGAAACGATACCGATGTGTCGGAACAACATTCGAAACCCTAAAATAAATAAAAGAAGAAGAATTAACATTTTGACAGAAGAAGAAGACAAAAAAAGAAAACTCTTACTTCTTTCATGGGATAATAAGTGTATTGCCAAAACCAATTTGTTTTGGGTAATGCTTTGGGTACTAAATAATAAACCGGTGGTAAAGGCAAAAACCTGTGTCGACCATAGGAATCTCTTGTGTCTATCGCAGAAACTCCAACGGCTTCCAAACATTTACCTATTTCGACATCTTCGGCACCTTCCCCATCCTAAAATAATTCACTCGATAAAACAATATTTAACAACGTAAACAAACAAACAATAATGATTAAGTACTTACTTGCCGACATTTTGAACTTGGTAAAGCTTCTTCCACGAAAGCTTTGACGGCTTCTTTACTGAGTACATAACCGGCTCCGCCGCTCATGTACCCATTTTTCGTATACGGTTTGAAACGACATCCCATATATAATTTTTCAGATGAATTGTGCTGGGAAAGGACGAGCCTTAAATTTTCGACTATAACATACCTGGAGCAAAAATTAAAAGTGAAAAATTTTCATTAATGACAACAAAACACACATTTCTCGATTCAATTCAATTACACTGCAAAATGTCACCAAAAAAATTTCATGCAAATAATTTTCCACCCCCCTTCCTCTCGAAATTAAATATATATATATATATATGTATAGTGTATTCTCAGATAAATTCATGAATTTTAAGAGTAAAACCCTCCACCCTTATTTTAAGGAAATGAAATTTAAAAGACGACGACTTACGTATCATCATCAGCCTTTAGCACCCAGTCCACCCGATCCATGTAGTGCTGATAAACATACTTGAAAGCTTCCTTCGTTTTTGCCCAAAGGGCATTTCGACCTTCTTTCACCTTAAGCCTAACCGCAGGAAGCCTATAATCTAGTAATTAGTAGTACCCAATTAGTGCATATGCCAAAAAAAAAAAAAAAAAACTAAAAAATTGCAACCACCACACATTAAAAACTAAAAAAATTTGACATGCAAGGGTGAATATTTTATTTAAGACTCTACAAACACATCAATTATTATTATCATTATCATTATTTGTAATAAATTAAATTATATATATTGTTATCATCAAGGGAATAATGATATGTTTCATTTCTTTCTTTTTTTTTTCCATTTCAAAAAAATTAGAGACAAAAGTTTTTTATTTGTTTTTAAATAATTGAAGTTGCAATGGCGTTTAAATATGGGGGAGATATCATGTTTTGGTTAATGAAACGTTTTCCATCGCAAGCTTCCGAACCATTGCAAAAAGCTACTTTTTTTTTTTTTTTTTAAATTGAGATAAAACAACCGAAACAACCAAAACAACCAACCAACCTGCTTCAGTGCTCATAAAAATTAAATAATTACATCTTCTACCCCATGTATTTTTAACGTGTTTAGCTTTTTTCTCATGGGAAGCCGGTTGTGTCATAATCCAACAAAGAAGTTTAACTTTTTCCGATAATTGTTTTGCCAAATAATTTTCTGTTTCGTGACCGACGTGATTGGCGACAACATCATTCGACGAACCATCATCTCTCGAAAGTGGAATTTGTTGCAAATAAGATTTAAAATTTTCTCTAGAGGGAGGGGAAAAAAAAAAAAAACTATTATTTAAAAAGAGCGAGAAAGAGAGAGAGAGAGAGAGATAGAAAGGAAAACTTACACTGGTAAAGTCCATGTAATATAATTATTGGAAGTATAAAAAAGTATATAAGCAAAACTGAATCCAAAAATAACCCCCGTAAGTAATGTAAAGACGCTGGAGCGCTTTATGCTCACTTTAGCCCGCATCAACACTGAAAACAAAAACAAAACAAAAAAACTTTTTTTTTTTTTTTTTTGTTTATCGTGCTTTCTTTAACAAATAAATATTATTATTATTATTGTTTATAACGTGCATTGCTTTAAACAATAAGAACGTACTCGTGTTAAAATTTTTCCTAACAAAAGCTTTTTTTTTTAAATAAAATATGAAAAAATTTATTTCCATTGTTTTAAAAAAAAAAAAATGTATGGATAATAAACATTTAATACAGTATTAATGCAAAAATCCATAAAATGCAATAAATATAATAAAGTAAACAAAAAAAAAAAAATCAAATATTAACAAAGCCTAACTGACAAAAGACAATTTTTTTTTTTTTTAATATCTTAAATACAAATTAATAATAATAATAATAATAAAAACAGTAAAATTTATGATTTTATTTAAAGCAGATGCTACAAAAAAAAAAAAAAAAAAAATTCCAAAATGTCATTTTTTTTTTTTTTTTTTATGAACAAAACCATATTGGTAATTAAACATATTTTCTACCTAAAAAAAAAAAAAATTTTTTATCTTAAAATCTAAGATACAAAAAATAATAATAATAATAATAATAATAATAATAATACAAACGACAAACTTATACACACACACACACACAAACTCATTTGAAAATTTTCAAAGTTAAAATAATTATTATTATTATCGTTATGATTGTTAGTAAATATTTACTAATATAATAATGAGGAGGTAATTTTTTTTAAACTTTCATTAGTTACTTACACAATAATAATAATAATTATTATTACTTTATTTATTTTATTTATTATTTAATGAAAAGAAAAAATTAAAATTAAATGGGAAAAAAATTTTCCAGTTGATTTTCCCAAACAAAAAAAAAAAAAAAAATGATAAACTTACTTAAATATAAATATCATATCATAACATTTAATTAAATAAATAATAATTAATAATAATAATAATAATAATAATTAAACGAATAAAACACAAACACAAAAAATAATTAATTTTTTTTTAAAAACAACTACAAACAACAACAACAACAACAATAATTTGTTACAGCTGCATGTGGAATGAAAGATCCATTGGGAGATGATGGTGGAAGATGAATTTTTTTTTTTTAAAGAACATAATAATACAATTGAAAACAAATGAGAATAAAAAGGACTTACAACAAATTTCTCTTTCTAACAATATTAAAAATAATTAAAATGTATTTAATCTCATTTTATATTTTACTAAGTTTTTTTGTTTTTATCAGAAAAAAGATATTCTTAATGTTTTAAAAAGGAAATAAAAAGAGATTAAATATATATACATATTTTCTTTTTATTAATAATGCCTTCTTTAAAAGAAAAAATAAATAAATTTATTAATATGATATGCATATCATATAATTTTTTAATAATTAAAAATCATTTAATAAATTCTTTTTATATCAATAATTGTATCGATATTTAAAGAAAGAAAGAAAGAAAGAAAAAAAATTTGATAAGTAATTTTTAATGACCTCCTAAGGCTGTGAAGACGAATTAAAGCTAATGAAAGAATAAATAATAATTATCGCATAGTAAATAATTCAACATTGAATAATAATATTATTAATTTAATGTTGTTATGAGAGAATTAAGAGAAAAATTTAAAAAAAAAAAACTTACTTTCATTATCTGACATTATTTTTTTTTTGTTGAAAAAATGTTATGTCGAATATAATTATTATTGTAATAAAACTAATTGTAAAATATTAAAACGATTGAGGATTTGTTTTATCATTATGTTCCGAAAATTAAATAGAGCAAACATGTCATTTTTTTTTTTAAATGAGACTAATCCAATAAAATCAACACAATAGAAATTAATTAACACCTAAATGATCTCATTATTGACAATTATTTCTAATTTAAATAATAAAAAGTGTTAGTGTCTGTCTAAAC